>NC_056744.1:626322710-626577710 GCF_019279795.1 Protopterus annectens
ATTCTGTATTCCCCCATTATTGGCTTTGTCCAGGTTTTTTGTGCTAAGAGGTTGACAGCTATGGTGAGAAGTGGGAACTGAATTCACTAAATGATAGCCATTTAAGTTTCAGTCTTCCTATCTTTCAGGAAACTGCTGATTTCGCCTAGTGGTATGTTGCTCTGATTGTAGTGCACAGGGTCCTGGGTTCAAAACTTAACAGTGAAATGCATGGTGGTAACACAACATTTTATTCTAGCAATTTACCAGAATTATACAAGCAATGTTTAAAATGTGTCCCTGGTTTTTGGCCTTTTGCCCCCCCCCCCCGAAAAAAAAAAAAACAGAAATTGAAAATAAGTGTGAGAAGCCGTGCAAGACGCCTATGGCTTACACTACTGTCATTTATATATATATATATATATATATATATATATATATATATATATATATATATATATGGATTCACTTTATATCCTCGAAATACTGAAATGTCGAAATTCAGTATTTCAAAGCTATAAAGTTGAATCTTTAAAACATAGATACTCAAAACCGCAAAATTCAAAATCTCGCATACTGTACTACTGCACACACACACACACACACACACACACACACACACACACACACACACACACACACACCATCCTCCCCACACATAAACACAAGCTCTCTACTACATGAAGCAGGAGGGCAAGCCCCCTACTTAAATATTCTAACTCTGAGGTCACACTACACACAAACACACACAAAACACCACCACACAAGCTACATTCTGCTTGCACACACACACATCACAGCAACAAAACACACTAACACACACCACAGCCCCTACCCAAAACCCTTAACACACACACACTTACCTGAATCCGTAACCACAGCGGAACCTCAGAAGTGCGAAATTCAAAACATCTGGTATTCAAGGTTTTGAATTTCATGCTTCTGGGCTTTTACTCTTTTCAGGATTCCACTTGATGGGCTTGAAATACTGAATTTCAAAATTTCAGTTTTTTGAGCTTCTAAAGTGACTCCATAGATATATATATATATATATATATATATATATATATATATATATATATATATAGTGTGGGTGTGGGTGTGGAAGTAGACTTTCATGATGGAAATGTTCTGAATTGGGCAGTTTTGTCATTATTGGTTCATGCATTTTGTTTCATTAGCTACAGGAAAATGTTCAAACAATAAATTTAAAATGCGCTCTAACAAGTGTGCTGTATTATACAAGGAATATAATTCAATGAAGTCAGGAAGGTGTATCAAAGAACCCATGTATGTTTCTTGTTTTGTGTGCAAAGGGCCAATGATTTCAAAACAACCCAAAGGTAATCTTTATCCACCACTGGCCAGATGCATTTTCTTTGGATGTGGTGTGGGTTTCAATGTTGTTTCAATCAATGTGAGTTTCAAGGGCAGAGAAGTTTTAATGCCAAGTCTATTTTCATTGTACGGCAGTATTGCTTTGTTTAGCAGATGACTATTAGTGTTTGTGCATTGTGCTATAAAATGTAAAAATAAAATCCAAATAATCATTTTAGAAGTAAAGCACTATGCACACATTAGTGTTTATGGTAAATGGGGTGAAATAGCCAGTTAATGGAGAATTGGAATGGCTGCAGGGGGACTCTGGTGCCATATTTTGGTTGTCTATTTGTCGGTTTACATTTGAAAGTTGGTATCCCACAGTTCCACCGGAGTGGGCAGGGTTACATAATTATGTATGCAAATTTTATGTTAATCAGCGTACAGATTTGTACCTATTTGTCATGGGCCTTATCCAGATTTTTGATGTTTCCAGGTTGAGAGGTATGTTAATATCTTCTTATTGTGTTTTATAGTAGCAGTACAAAACATGCCTTTATCATCTGGATATGATCCCATAACTCCAGGTATATGTAAAGAATTCTTCCATAAAATAGCTACTCCCCTTTTTTCTGAATATGTTGTGAACTAGACACTATAGCATAACTTTTAGTATTAAGTCTGTTTATATCTTCTGCTAATTAAGTGTTTCCTGTAGAAGGATAACCTGAGAATAAAACAGCACAGCTTCAAATATCTAAGTTACCTCTCTTGCTTCCATTGTTTAATCCATTAACATTTATAAACGTACAGTTAATGAATGTCATTTGTCCTACTGCTCAGAAACATATACTTATTTCTCATAGATAATGATGCTCTATTTATAAAGAACTGCCTATTAATGCTCATACAAATAGTGACTTCTGAGAGAATATCAAGGAACAAAATCATTACATCTGTGGACACTTGTAAAAAGGCAATAAGTAAGACTGTCATAAAACAAGTACTTCTAAAACCCCTCCTACCCCACATGGAGTCTAACACTATGCTTGAATAGTCCAACCATCCAAGCAAACCAACTCATACAATATTCTGATAAACCACTCTACCACAAATATATATAACTCTAAAAAAAATATCTAAAAGTATAACTGTATACTATGTCTTTATTAATATAAATAAGTAGAACAGTTGTTTCATTTTTAGACCTATATGCTAAGAAATAGCATTTCCTAACCATATATATCAAATAAATTATTAAAGAACAATACAGACTATGATTTACTATTACAAAAATACATCCCCAGAATTTAGATTTCTTTGTAACGTTCGTTTTATCAATGTGCTATATACTTATATATTTTGCCATAAAAGCAAAAGTTGAAATATTATATTTGTATTTATTTGCATCAAATAATACTTTTGAACAATATACACTTTTTTCTGTTTCACTTATAAGCTTTCATGCTTCATATAACATGATATTAACTTTTCTTCCGCTATGCTAGCTTGTATAGATATGTATTACTACAGCGAAATTTGATGTAATGCACATTCAGAAGGTTCTGCCATTTATTTAAATTATCTTTCCAAAGCTGCCTGTCAAACCAGATCTCCAAGCTTGAACAGTTCTGTTCTTTCAGTGTGGGTGGGAATTTCAAGTTATTTCAGGCCTTTTACTGCAAAAGTTTCACATAATCTAGGGAAAGAAGAAAGCTTGAGCCTGAGAGAAAGAAGCTTTGTTTCTAAACCACACTGAAGCTCTTTGCATAAGTACAGCCCTCAAATAACAATAATTTTCATTACATTCAACACCAAGCTCAATCTTTCACTCATGTAGAGAGTTTTAAGGTTGTTTAATTTACTAAAACCTCTTTTTAACTAAACAACCATAAAAGACACTTCTTTAACAACTATATTCACCTCCCAACCCCACCTCACATTTCATTGTGCATAGCAAAAACAATATTTTATTATCTAAGACAGTATATTGGCCTTCCAGGCAGCCTTAGAATGAAATTATTAGTTTTAACAAAGCTTCCTTTTAAATATTACTCTAGCAAGTGTTTACTTTGTATAATTTTTATTCATTTTATATTAAAGTGATGGTGATGGTATTCTGTATAATACACTGTTTAAATAACAGATGGAAATTAACACTGTTGTTACTTTTCACAAAAGCATCAAGCAAAACAAGACAGTACTATGAATACGGATTGCGTACTATTGAGCGAAAGCTCAAACAACTGAAACCACATCAGCCGAACACACTTCAGTGAAAGTGCTTTTCACAGAAAAAGCACTTTTGCTAAAGTGTGTTAAAAAATCTAAAAAATAAAATAAAAAAAAACACAGAACTCACATTTACGCAGGGAGGCAAGCCCCCCTGCACCCCCCACACCCCCCTACTTTTATATTCTCACTCTGAGATCACACTACAGTGGGGAAAAGGGATATTCCCTTATTCCCACTGTGCTACGATCTCAACAACAGCCATCTCCCCACATGTTTACCTTTTACTTAACCACACTTTTGTGAAAGTGCTTTTTCCGTGAAAAGCACTTTTGCAAAAGTGGTCTCGGCCATTTCACTTTCGGTGAAACGGCCGTTCACTCAATAGTACGAATCCTAATAGCAGCTATATAAGATAAACAAATGTGAGTTCAACTATGTGTATGTTGCAGTCTTTTCTATTTCTTAAATAAAATATGCAGTAACTTCTAAGAATGCAATTTCATATATAAACCTGCAACTTATATTTTAATATAAACATTGAATATTTTTGTTAAAAAATGTATAACTTTTTGTTCCAGTTCACAAAATGATAATCTCAATTAAATGTAAAATAAATAAGTATAATGAAGATAAAAGAGTTAAATCACCTTTCATATGCAGTCTGCTTTCTTGTAGTCAAGTTTATGCTTATGTTGTAACTGAGGTATGTTATTATTTCTTGGTTTATTGCTAAAGGTTTATATAAAAATCAAACTGTGCTTGTTTACAAAAAGGAAAAAACAACAACATGCTTTAACATCATGTTGCTTTCCTTGTAAACAAGGATTGAAGAAAGGGAAAGGTAAAAAGGCAAAGTTCTTCATTGTCCCCTTATTTTTTTCTTTTACTCACTTATCTTGCTTCCATTTGAATCCATGTGCCTCTTTAAGCATATATTAGTTCAGTCCATTTTGCTCTGTTTGTTAAGTAATTTTATTTGTTTGTGGAAATGACAAAGCAGGATCAGGATCTTTGAAGAGTTTATCCCCAATTGTAAGGAAAATCTTTAGTCTGGCCAAGAACAATAAATGTACTTATATTTGCTTCTTTTTTAAGTTCTCTAATAAGTGGAAGGAATTGTTTTCTTTCTGCCATCATTGTTGTTGAGTAGTGATTGTCAAAATGCACAATATTTCCATCATATTTAAGTGGTGACTTAGCCCATGCAGTTTTAAGTACCAATTCTTTGTCTTGAGATGAAATAAATTTCACCACTATAGATCTCTTAGAAGAACCAGGTTTTGTAGCAGGTTTACATAGGGATCAATGTGGTCTCTCTATCCCAAAAGGGAGAGCTTCAGGAAGATTTAAAGTCTTAGGAAGCCTGGCAGTTAAAAAAAATCATATTGTTACCTAGTATCTTCAGGAAGTCCAATATACAAATATTATTTCTTTGAGATCTATTTTCAAGGTCATCTACTTTAGCTGGCAAGATTTTATTTTGCTGCAATAAAAACCCAATGTTGTTTTCTCCTTCATTTAGCCTTCCATCCATAGCATTAAGGGATCCTTTGACACCAGAGATCTGATTTTTCTGTACCTGAAGAGCCTCATTAATTTGTTCCATTTGTTTGGAACAATCTTTCTTAAAATTATCAATTTTATTGTCCAACCTGTCCATTTTTAATGATAATTCTTCAATATTAGACAAAAGTGACTGAAGCTCTTTCTTACATGAAGAATCCTGAAGTGCTGCCTTAGTGTAGCTCACGTTGCTGCCAAATACAGTAAAAGAAATAACTTTTATGCAGTCATTGACAGGAAAGCTATTAGATTTTCAACATTTTTCTTAAAATAATCCTTTATAACACCAAGGGCTATCAAACTTCACTAGTTTTAACTGTTTAGGATTATTCAAACAAAACATTTCGTGTCAGAAATATATCTTTTATAGCAAAGCAGTGAAGAAGTGCTGCCATTCTTGTCTCATGCTGGCCACACCCCCCCAGATGTCACGATTTTGAAGACATTCCCTAGTTTTCCACATTCATGCACCCAGATATCTATCATTTCCCTTCTGATTCAGAGACCTAACTTCCATTGAGTCTGTGGTTACTGTAAGTGAAGAATAGCTGCCAACAAGTCTGACACTGAGTTTTTTTTTCCTGGTTGCTCTTTGCACCAATCTTTGCATATTGATCCACTGGCAATTAGGTGTCAGAAATGTGGCCATTAAGTTCCTTTGCTGTACAGAGCATTAGCTTGCGTATCTAATGCCCAGTGCCCATTCCTAATGTAGTACCCAACCCCTCAGCTCTTTAAAAAAAAAAGAGGAGCTGGTTGGTACCAAATGGCTTCCTACAGCAGACACGTGCCCCCCTCAGCTCTTGCTAACACTTTGCACCCAGGGCAGCTGCTTTCTTCTCTCCATCCTTGCTATGCTGCTGCTGCTGCTTTAGCCTTGTCCTGGTGACTAATTAGGAGGGTAAGCCCAGCTATATTTTAGTGTGAAGTGTTGTTCCTCCATTTTGAGAGCCGTGGGACTGTGATAAATAAACTGCCTATTTACTTAACAGCAGCTGTATTTTTAACATTTTACTATATCAATTTTAAAAGAAAATCTGAACTCACCAGCAAGAATAATTAAAGCAGTAATTTAAGAAGTCTTTCAAGTTATCCAGATATTGGTTGACCAGGAACAAAACGCAGTCAACTCATTTTCCATGCCTTCTCTCCAAGCTATATGGTCTGCTTTGTTTTATGTGTCATCCATGGGGAGGGTATATATTTTACTTGGCATTTATCCAGTAGTGCAGTGGAGTTAGGTATGTTTAGAACAGTTACACTGAAATATTTTACAACTTCATCTAGTAGTACGAATGTAAGTGAACTCCAATGGGAATATCTTATGTACTGATTTAAATGTATCATGGTTGAATTTTTTTTTTACGGTTATGCACCTCCAGACATAATTTAGGTTGTTGTAGTATGTTCACTTGTCATTTTTGTTGTATGTTTTTACCTGATTTCTTAGATGTCTGTATGCTTTTATTTGTTTTGGTGTTTTGTCCAGTTGCCTTATTTTCCAAGCCTTGTCTCCAAGATGCATGGGCTACCTTTTTTAGTGTCATTCATGGGGTGGATATATATTTTATTTGGCATTTATCCAGTAGTGCAGTGGAGTTAGGTATATTTAGAACAGTTACACTGAGATATTTTACAGCTTCATTTACAAGTAGGAATTCAACTGGACTCCAATGGGAATGTCTGAATACTGATTTAAATGTATCATTGTTGACATTTTTAGGGTCATGCACCCAGCCATGAGACACTTCTGAGCACTTTAGTGCTATCCCAGATGATGAAGATTGTGCAATAATCAGATACTGCATTTGTTATTATTATAATACATATCATACAGTTAGAGTTGATCATAAGAAGCCAGTCTAATTTGTTTTCTCTTCCCAATGCTTTAGCTGATGTAGTTAATGTGTGATGAGCTGTATTAAACTATGTAGGTTAATGTTTAGATGATGCTGATTTGTATGTCTAGCTTTTTTTAGGCCAATCAATAATAATGTCTCCTAATATAGCAGTATATTGCTTTAAAGCTCTGGTGAGCCAGGAAAGAATAAACTTTATGCTGATCTGTGTGCTATCTGACCTGGAAGTTATAAATATTGCAAGTGTATGAACCATTTTATGGGTTTGTAGCTTAAAAGCCATAAGTAAAAGTTCTGCTTTGTCAAACTTCAGTAATGTTGGGGAATATTTTCTTAATTATGGGTGGATGGAATATACTACATTCTCTTTTATTAAAGTGGTTCAGTACAGTTGATTTTCATTTATGTGGGAACAACACTTTTATGCATTTATATTTTATATTTTAGTTTTTGAAGGTATGCTGTATTACTGTTTTGCAAATTAAATGAATGGGAAATGTATTATTTTTTACGTTATATTACTCTGTTTTTGTTTTTGAAATTTCTTTATTTTATTGTGATGTTTTATCATTGTGTTATCTTGTTAATGTTTGTTTGCTTTTGTTTTTAATTTGTATTGCATTTTGCCATTTTAGTCTATGGGGTTTGCTTTCACGGGAATTGTAAAGCCAACAGGAAAGTGGATGCAGCTTTTACTTTTTTTAAGATAATGTAATCAACCAATAGATATTTCTGGGATAACATAACCTGCCTATAGATGTTTTTTTTAACATAAATTTATACTTTGCACTAGTTATGGGATTTTTATTTCATCCACCTTTTTGAATATGTATAACAGCCCATGTAGAAATGTGAAACATAGTGAAGCATGCAATATATTCTAGACATGTGCAGCAAGGTATTTGTTGCATGTGCCATGCCCTACAACATGGCACTGCACAAACAAACAAAGAAGAAGACGAACATCATAGCAGGACTGGCCATACCAGTTGTGGCAGCAGTAGAAGGCAGGGTGGGGATTCTATGCAGAAACATGCAGCACCATAGCCATTGTAAAGTCAGGCAAAATAAACTGCAGTACTGACATATAGGTGGCACCTGGTTCACAACTATGAGCTAAAACACAAAAAACAAAGAATACAATGATGTATGCATCGTTACACCAAGGCTATGCAGGGCAATGCAAGAAATGGCCGCACTGTGCACCAGACATCACCATACTCACACTGGTAAAGGGCTTAGCAGGGTACAGTCATCACTTGTATAAGTGAAGGAGACACAGTGCTACAGTAACAGGTGACTAGAGGGTACACTGTAGCAACACACTCTGTGAGGTTGTGGGGAGTCAGGAATCAAATCTTCCACTGGTAGGATTGTGCTGCCACAATGTGACTGTTGCTGATATCAATCGTACTGGCTTGTGGTGTTAGGTTGATGAGCAGTGCTGCCTGTCAGCTGGATGACACCGACAACTTTGCCACTTGCATGTAGCCATCATCAACAGCCACAGGTATCTGCTAATGTCAGCTCTATGTTGTTCTGTTGTGCTGGACTTCAGCTAGAGGAAGCTGTAAAAGTATGAACATACAGGACAGCATTGTCAAAGCACACATATATGTCTCCATAAGTCCACTCGGCATGCATAGTACTGCATATGAGAATACAGCTACAGCATCTGTCACTGGATGTACCTTACACTGCAGGTTGTTGCAGTTGCAGACCTGAGTTGTTTGAAATGACAGATATGCAGGTAGGTCTTGGTCATACACTCACATTTAACATTCAGTGGCGTGCCTGGTAATCATTTGAAATCTCAAGACCCGCTTTGCCTATTCCTGAGATATGGAGACTGAACAACCAAAAATATGGACTTAAATATACTGTCTAAGATTGCCATTTCTCAGAATATTCCCCTTTCTTTGAAGTGCCTGCCACATCATGGGGTTCAGGGAGCTTGTTCCCCTGCAAAAAAAAAACAAGTGTAAAGGAGAAGAGCAATTTTTTAATATTCACTCTTATCTTGCATTTTTGGTCTTTTTTTCAGCATCTCTGGACTTTGTATCAAGATTTTAATAGAGCAATGGTGTGTGCTACATTGTACTGTAACTGACATTATTAATGCTACATTGTACTGTAATTGACATTTCTAACCTTGTATGCTACAGTGTACTGTAACTGACATAGCTAATCTTGTGTGCTACAGTGTACTGTTACTAACATTACTAACCTTGTGTGTAACAGTGTGCTGTAGTTGACATTACTAACCTTGTGTGCTACTTTCTACTGTAACTGACATTACTAAACTTGTATGCTACAGTGTACTGCAACTGACATTACTAACCTTGTGTGCTACACTCTACTGTAACTGACATTACTAACCTTGTGTGCTACACTGTACAGTAACTGAAATTACTGACACTACAGTGTACTGTAACTGACATTACTAACCTTGTGGGCTACAGTGTTCTTAAATGACATTACTAAACGTGTATGCTACAGTGTACTGTAACTGACATTAATAACCTTATGTGCTACACTCTACTGCAACTGACATTACTAACCTTGTGTGCTACAATGTACAGTAAAAGACATTACTGACACTACAGTGTACTGTAACTGACTACTAACCTTGTGTGCCACAGTGTACAGTAATTGACATTATGAATGCTAAAGTGTACTGTTACTGATATTACTAACCTTGTGTGCTACAGGTGTACTGTAACTGACATTACTAACCTTGTATGCTATACCATACTGTAACTGATATTAGTAATGCTACAGTGTACTGTAACTGATATTACTATCCTTGTGTGCCACAGTGTACTGTAATTGAGATTATGAATGCTACAGTGTACTGTTACTGACATTACTAACCTTGTGTGCTACAGTGTAGTGTAACTGACATTACTAACCTTGTTGACATTACTAACCTTGTGTGCTACAGTGTTCTGTAACTGACATTACTAACCTTGAATGCTACAGTGTACTGTAGCCAACATCACTAACCTTGTGTGCTACAGGGTACTGTAACTGATATTACTAACCTTGTGTTACACTTACTGACCTGCAGATGCTTTGTGGCAGCCCACCGCAGATCCAAGCCACTTCCCCAGTATGAAGGGCCACTCTCCCCTAGCCAGTGAGTGTGATACCAGAAACTCCTCCTCCTCAGTAATACACTGGTTTGTTGATGGTCCACCCCCTGCTGGGGAGCCCATCTGCCACAATATCCCATGTATTTTCCTTTGCATGGAGTATGGTATCATTAAACTTTCATTGCACCTATTCAGAGATGTATTGTGGTCACACAACATTCACATCCTCCACTTGTCCTTGCCAAATCTGGTCCCACTAATGCTCTTCTGTGACTCATTTTCCCAAAAGATACATGACAAGAGTGGGTCTGCCCTGCAGTAGCACTTTATTCTCCTGGCTAGTGAACTTCTCAAGATGCTGCTTCCCTCAGGTGTCCATACTAATACCTGTAAACCTGAGGACAAAACATACAATTCAGTCAGTGACTGAGTAATGCTATACTGTGGGATGCACATCAGTATGCCTCCAACCCCCCATGCATTTTAATTTTGTTAATTGCTACTGTTACTGTTACTACTCTTCACAGCCTCACCCCCCATTTCTCAACATATAGCCCTGCAAACCCATGCCCCTTGTGACATGCAATCCCTATCAGGATACATGCATGGCACAGTATCATCTGCCTATGGCTGTGGGAGTACAAACTTTGAATGTAAGAAAGTGTAGGGATTACATGTCACAAGGGGCATGAGTTTGCAGGGCCTCCAAAATGTCCTATTTCATCACAAGCAAAATTTAAATCCCTAGATCGAGTGAGTATGATGTTATCCATTTTGCAGATATGCAAAAGGTCCACCAAGGTGGGATCCAGGGATGCTTTGTTGTATGTCAGGGAGGCTAACTTGCCAAAGGGTACTGTTATGCATTTCTTGGCACCGAGTTTTAAATTGTGGCTTTAACACCAGTCATTTCTTTGTGCTAGTCTTTTCTGCAGGATGTTAGTGTCTTGGGGGGGATTCTGTGATCTTTCCCAGTTTGTAATTAATATTGGTCAGCCAGAGGCCCTGAACATTGGCCTTGACTTCTGAGAAGTGGATGCCAAAAAGGAGAGGGCCCAGCAGAGAGTTCTGAGGGATTCCACTAGGGACGAGCTTATTTGTAGAGGTGATCTTCCTTATTCTAATTTCCTGGGTCCAGTCTGAGAACCAGCTGGATATCTACTACATACCACAGGGGATTATGCCTGTATCCTTGAGTTTGTTTACAATGCCCAAGTGCAGTATTGCATCAAATGCCTTAGCCAGGTCAGTGTGTACCATTTTGCTCTCATCCCTTGTCTTGGTGACCTTCTCAAAGAAGTCCACCAGGTTGAGTAAGAATAATCTGCCCTTGACTAAACTAAACTACTATTTGAATGTTCTTCTGTGTCTTTATTAATCATTTCCATGGCAATTCTTTCTATGGCTGTACACGTGAGAAAAGAGAGATGAAAAGATCTATAGCTCTTAGAGTCCATTGATGGCTTGCCCTTGTGCAGAGGGATGATCATTGCAGTTCTTCATTTTCATGGTGCAAAGTTTGTCTGGAGGCTATGGTTAAACAGTGATTCCAGTGGTCCCAATAGCTCAAGTTCATAGTAGGCTAACTCCCCTTGTAAGCCATTTCAAGCCTAGCCAATTACCCCATGCGAGAATCAAACCCTGCACCTTGTGTTTATAAGGTAAACACCTTAATCATTATGTCAACCTCCCATCCTCTTCCTGAATAATATGTGTGGACAACCATTTGCATGTCACTGGTGGCTGCAAATATATAAAAGAATAAAAGGTGCAGGAACATGAATTGTCTGGCTAAAAAGGCCTCAGCTGAGACAAGATTATACAATAGCGCTTATATAGATTCCTCTCTCTATTAAAGCGTGACTGACAATATAAATGAACATTTAATTCATGAATTAATTTCTCTAAAAAAGCAATGCAAAACCACTTATGAGATATAACAGCAGCTCTTAGAAAATACACTGTCAGCCTGTTGCTAGAATAAACTTAGCATGTAATTCTGTTAGCTACAGGTCAGCAGAATGAAACAAAGAGTCACACACAGTGACACACACACTGATATGCTATAGCAGCAGTGAATGTTCTGTTAGGAAAATCTCATAAGCACATATTGATCTATAATCTTCTGTCAGAAACATTCTTAAACATGGAAAAAGAATAAAAAATAAAAAAAATAAATACCAAGTGAAATGTACATACATATCTATATTGTTTTACTTTTATATGCTGCTTAAAGAATGAAAGATAAGAAAATATGTTGTGCAATGTACATGTGTGCTGTGCTGTTTAAGATACATGACAGTTTCTACAAATCTGATTACATAAAGCTTTATATTAGCTGTTGTATTACTTTTGAATGCTACAAATTCTCATTAATTCTTAGTCGAATAGTACAGCCACATATATATAAAATGAAGCTGTAGTAACAATAGATCATCTTTTATCACCAAAGAACATAAATAAGATGATACCATATGAAAACTGAACATGAAATGCTTGTGTTTGCACCCTGTGCGAAAATAAAATGACTTGGCAGCATTTCTGAAGCTAGTTGTATGACCAGAATAAGAAACAATGTAGTAATACACTTCTCCCATTCAAGGGAAAAAGATACATTCTATTTGTGCATGTCAGCATTTATGTAAATAAGAAATCAGGACTGTACCCTCTGAAATCATATAAAAACACTGTGTTCAGACTCATTCTTGGTCAGTCTTCTAACAGTTACTAAACCATACTGACCCAAATATGATGCTTTGCTTGTTATTCTGCCTGTTTTTTTCCTTCTTCACCTGTTATTTTTCTTCATAGATTCAGTGTGTCTACAATGGCCCATTAATGCAGTGTTTTTGACCTTAGAGAGTACCTCTTGGACATGCCCCTAGTGATAGTTTGGGGGTGGTTGTGTTATGGTACTTCCTGAGGAATACCATCAGCCAGGGAAGGGGCTGAACTTGATGGCAAACCGATTTGCTATATCTTTCACCTCCATGTAGGTGGCTGTATTTACAATCTGTTCTGCATATAGAGCTGTGTGTTGTCTTTGAGGTTTCAGACATAGCTACAATAGGTCTTGTGGTTGTCCTTTGCATGGGAGGTTATATTTACCTCAAATTTGGTTTTAGTATACCTAGTTTGCCCTCTTACTTGTTTGTTTAGAATGATGAGTGTTTTTATCATGCTGAACATAGTACTTCCTAATCTTGGCTATGTCATTTTTTTCTTTTGTTGTACAACCTGTTTTATGTTTGGAATCCAGCATGGTGGTTTGCTTTTTGAGTTAGTTCTGGATTTATTTATGATAGGCACAGCTGTTGCTGTGCTTTTATTGACATGATGGTACAGGATTTCTGTGAACAACAGACAGCTGTGTGCTCAGGGTTTGGGGGGGGTGGGGCTTGACATTTTTTAGTTCCTAAATGTTATAGAGATGGCCTAGGTCACAGTATTGATATTTATTATGAAGGTGACAGCTTTGTAGTCCGACCTTACCAAAGAGGATACTACGCTGGGGTGGGGAGGGGGTATAGCATTCTCCCATATTTGTGAGTACCAGGTTGAATATGTTTGCAGCTTTGCAGCCCTATTGGGCATATGGCCTATCTGGTCCAAGATGTTTGTGTTTACAAAGTCAAAGAATCTCTGGGCATATAAGTTTTGTGTCACATAAGTATCCCAGTTTATAGTGGGGTAGTTTATATTGCTCAGGAATGTAGTACTGGGTTGAATGAGAGTGGCTCCAGTAAGTCCAAGTATGAGTTATGGTTTTTTTGGGTCACAGAGGGTGAGCTGCAAGGATATGAAATGAAGCTTTGTCAATGGAAATCTGGACACGGAAAAGCTTAAGCATGTCATCCTGTTTGACTAGCCTTGAGGTGAGTTTGTTGTTGATATAGATTGAGGCTCCTCCACATTTGATCCCTGCCTATGCAGCAGCTAGTCTGAATGTGTGGAAAGCATTGTAACCCTGCACTGCCAGGGTGATCTCCACTGCATTAAATCTTATCTCAGTAACTGCACTGATGTCCAGATTCTGCAGGGCAAGGACAGCCTGAAGGAAGTGCAGTTTCTTGTTTAGACTCCTGGTATTGAGCTGTTAACACCTCATGTTAACAGAACATATTTGGAATGGTGATTATGCTAATGAAGCAAGACAGTGCCAATGCCTATGAATCATTACCAGTTCACAATGTGCAACATATACAGCTCAGTCTGATCCATGCACATCGTGATAAACATGAAGCATATGATCTTCATGCTCATACATATGTCATGTGTATGTTTATAACACAATGGTGTGGCACTATGGAACATTGACATGTTTCATAAACATGCATGCACATGGGTTTACCATATTGTTACTCAAATGGACCTACTGAGTTGTTATGGCTGCCTCTGCAAGGCTGCTGTGTGGCAGGTCAGAGACAGTAGGACTCTCCTGTTATTCCTGCACAGAGAATTCAAAGAACACTTGTTGGACTATTATGACAGGCCTTTCAAGAAGGCAAACACATGGTATGAACTGGGACAAGTGATGAGCGATGCCACTGGCATTACACATGCTGTAAAGCAATGCTGCCATTTATATGATGGCCTGAGGTGGTACCACTTAGACCTGAATTGACAGTGGGTGTCAACATTTCAGAAAACTGAGCCAGAGATCACTGTAAATATTTATTTTATGTACTATGCCACTATGTTGTACCTTGTATAGTGACTGTGGTGCTATGTTGTTGTATGTACAGAATTCTATGTGTGTGCTTAACAGTATGCGCAGCTGTACAGCAGAATCCAGTAAAACATGGATGGTTGGGTATTACAAAAAGCAAAAGCACCTCATCCAGCAGTGAGGTATATATGCCACGTATGTGCCGGTCTGATTTGCAGCTGTATTTCTGGCATATGTGTACGTGTGATAACACATGTGCCGGTCTGATTTGCAGCTGTATTTCTGGCATACGTGTACGTGTGGTCATTTCTTCCCATTCTGTCATGTTGATGCATATCTATTTGTGGAAGACAAGCGGAGATGGCCAAGTGTATACTGGTCACTACCAGCTGCTGCCTCTGGTGCTAAGTTGATAGTGTCCACCAGGAATGCCTCTTAGCAAGATTACAATGGCTGACCTACATGTGTCACTGGTGCCCTCTGTTTCTGCATCTCAGGAGTGGTAGCAAAGGTTCCTCTCCTGAAGGTGGAAGGAAGGAGTCTCTAGTGGTCTCCAGAGGTCTCCCAGTATCAGTTGCAGATGTTGGTTGCTGCCAAGGCACACTGGCAAATAAGTGCCTACCCTTGGCACCATGAAGTGCTCTGTAGTGTGACTGGTGGTGTCATGTGGCAGACAGGTGACACCTATCAACCTTCAACAAAAACAATTGACCCATGACATCAGCCACCTAAGATCAAACCCTCAGAGATCAGCAAGGGGGTCACCATACAAAAATCACTAGATGAAGGGACGAGGAAAGAGGAAGACACAAGGACTGGATGTGAAGGTAAAATTTATACATATGGAGAGTACAGCATTTATAATTATACAACCAATCCCATCACAAAAATGACATTTTCACTGTTTTAAAGGGTTTTAAGTTTGTTCCAACTAGGAAAATAGATATTGCAGATTCCCTGTTAGATGTGAAACTTTTTACAAGAAAACCTAAACTCAGTGTTTTCTTTCATGATAAAAACACTGAGGAACCCATGGAAAAAATGTTGGGGGAAGGTTATTGAGAAAACATAGCACCTTCACCCCCCTTTACACCCTACAATTCATGTTTTTGAAAGGTTAGTAATGGAGAACATCTATAGAATGTGTACCAACAAAAACACATCTTATACAACCTCACTAGAGAAGAGAAACATCTACTGGACAAATTCAATGATAAAACTGTGGATATCATGCAGCCTGACAAAGGGGGTGGTATGGTTTTGTATGATACACAAGATTATTCCAACACATTGTTAGACAGTATTGAAACCTATACCCCCGTATCTAAAAAACAAATCAATATAGCATATCGAAGGATTGATTAATACTTAGAAAAGTACATAGTAAATCAATTTATTGATGCTGAAACCTATATTTTTCTATTAAATTTGAATCCAATCATACCAATGATTTTCAGTATTCCAGAAATTCATAAAGATGTCCTCAGACCCCCAATCAGACCCATTGTCTCAGCACAAGGATCAAAGACATACCTACTAGCAGTTTTGATTGATGGGTGGGTAATACATATTTAGATAAACTACCACATCTTATAAAGGAGTTCTGGGGCTTCTTGGGCCATTTTAAAAATAACATCTGAAAGGAAATCTAATATTTTTGACCATCAATTTGATAGACTTTTTATGGTCATTCTGAAGAAAGAGGTCTTAGAATATTTTCATGACAGTTTAATTCATTCTAATGATAAAATCAACTTCATTATGGAATTAATGTCTCTTGTGTTAGATCACAATTACATTTATTTTGAGGGGGAATTTCTTCAACAAATTAGGGGTGTAAAAATAGAAGCATCCTGCACCCCTGCTTTTGCAAATATGGTGTTGTTAGGTTAAGAAAACCAGTTTGTATTCCATTTTTAAGTTTTCTAATCAACTCAAATTATACCTAAGATTTTTAGATATGTTTATTTTATAGGATGGAGACATTGAAGAGATTCTTTCATTTGTGAAATATTTGAACAAGACCACAGAATTTTTGAAGTTTGCATACACTTGGAGCAGAGAGATTATTAATTATTTGGACACTCTCATTTCCCAGACACAAACAGGATTTAAATCTAATGTTTATAGGAAGAAGACCTTTTGTAATTCCTATTTACATTACACCAGTTGTCACCTTTTTGTTTCAGAAGAAGAGCTTAGTGAAAGTACAGGCCATTATCCTGGTACACATTATATCTCTACAGGAGGATGTGTGTGAGGAATTAGTTAAGTTGACGGAAATGTTTTTGGTGAGAGGGTACTCTAGTCACTTTGTAGATAGTTTGCTTTTAGAAATATACAAGGAGTGGGGGAGTAAATATAACCTCCCTTTAGAAATATGGTTAACAAAACCTCAAACTTATAAAAGAAATAGAAAATATGAAAAGGCACTTATAGTGGAACATAATCCATTTTCCAAAGATATTATTTATTTAACATTTGTTTACTGGGAAAGTCTGACTTGGAACGAGCCAATTTTTAGCAGAGGCCTAGGGAGAAATGCATGTCTTTGTAATGTGGGAGGAAATCAGAGTACCTGAAGAAAACCCATAGAAATGCAAGGAAGACATGCAGCCATCACACAGAAGACACTCCAGCCAAGAATCGAACTGGGGAACCTCTTGCTGTGATATGACAATGCTACCACTGCTCCATCCAATTAAAGAGAATATCAAAGAGAAACTGGAGCATTTTTAGAACAAATTCAGATTTATTCAACATTGTGGGGCCAGAACCTATGTTCATATCCAAAACAGCACCAAATTTTAAAAGGTTAATGGAAAACAACGATTTGATTTTCCATTAACAACTAAGGGTACTACAAGACAGTGTACATACATTACCAAGGATCAAACCTTGGTGCACAAGAATATTTTAAAAACTAAAATAACATTCCAGGATGGGAACTGCACCACCCAAATAGTGGTTTATCTGGTAATATGCACTGGATGCATGGCATTTTATAATGGCAAAACAAAGCGTGCACTCAGGACATGCATTTATAAACATACTTATGATATTGCCAACAGAAATGAAAACAGTGCTTTGTATAGACATTCTATAGAGTGAAATAGTTTTAAGAAATTCTCCTTTGGAATCTTGGAGGAGGGATTGAAAAGCGTGTTTAAAGTTACTTGAAATTAATTGGCAGCTTAGACTGGGAGCTACCTTTCCCCCCTGGGTTAGATTAACATGTATCAACTGCACCTGTTTTAAACTTAAAGGCCAATAAATTGTAATTTTAATTTTTATTGTTGTTTATGGTATTTTGGTACTTGTTAACATTTTGGCTAGAAATAATAAAAAAGAAAAATATGTTGCCAAGAAGGCTAATTGAAATTAATGGTTGTGGATTCATTTTTTTAATTCTGTTGCGTTAAGAAAGAAACAATTTCAATTATTTATTAATTAATCAATGAAACTGTTTTTAGTATTAGTATATAATGTTCTTGTTACAAGATTATTTTATTATGATGAAGTGTCTTTTATGGGACAACAGTGCTCAATATTCTATTAAAACAGTTTTTTAACCATTGTTGGACCCTTGGTCTCAATTTCTTGGTTCTAAATCTAAAAACTTCTTATTTCTCTGCTGAGGAAGGTTTAGTTCCTTTAACTGCAATTTTGATGTACCATTTGTTTTGTGAAGGAATAGGAGGTCAAATAAGGTTGGATCTTTCATAGCTCATGAGTACAAGAGACTGAGTACAGAGACAAGGCTGCCTGTCTGTCTTGATAACTAAGATTTCTGAGGCCTCTAATCTTTTTTGGTTAAAAGCTTCTAAAATCTCTCAGGTTGAGTATTATATTTAGACAAACATATGTCAAAAGGTGCATTATATTTAATAATACTTATGATTAAATATAAGTAAAGGAGTTAAGACTTCTTTGGATCTGATGGAGATGTCTTTGGAAATTAGATGAATTAAACAGAAGGCTTTCCAAGCAACTGTGGAACCATGATGGTCAAACAATAAGGAATTATCAGTAAGAGTGCCTAGGTCCCTACCAACAATTTCTGATTGAAGGTGTTTGTCACCTACGTGGTATGTAAAAATGTTTGTTTACCCAAATGAACTATGCTACATTTCTTCACATTTAATTTGAAAGCATTGTCTTTGCATCAATTGTTAACATGGTCTAACCCATGTTGGAGCAAATGTGACTCAGTGGAAGATAGAATATCAGCACCCAGTTTACAGTCACCAGCAAACTTAGGTAACCATAGGCCAGGAGTGTTGGTCTGAAGGTCTGAGAAACAGATGCCATATAGGAGAGGACCCAACACTGAGCCCAGAAATAGCACCTGTGACCCCAACCACATGGGTCCTGCCAATAATGCCTGTATAGGGAATAGTGTTAAAGGGCATAGACAGGTCTAGAAATGCTGTCTGTACTGCATAACTGCTATCCACTGTTTTGGTTATTTTTCAAAAGAAATTAATGAGGTTAAAGAGGTAGGACCTTCCTTTCACAAAGCTGAATTGTTGAGGGTCCAAGGTCTGAGATAATACACTCCATAGCTTTACATCTGAGGCTAGCGAGACTAACACATCAATATTTACCAAGATGCATGGTTGGGTCACCCCTCACCAGTTGTCAACCATCTGTATGTATGGGTCCATCCACTGCTTCCTTCATTTTGTGTGCATACTGCCCTGTTTGACTGTCTGCCTGTCTGTATCTATGTTCTGTGCTGTACTGTCTGACTTTGCTACTTGTACTTCTAACTCTGCCTGCCTTACCTCTGATGTCCACCACATAGACCATTTGCACTGTTGTAGCACTGCTGTTGCCATACAGCACTGTTTATCCCATTACAGATGAGACACTGTTTAATTATGTGGTCCCTTACTCAATAAGAAGGCACTATTCCTTTCTGGCTGCACATCCAATTAGCTCTAAGGCACAATTATGCAATGACCTTCTCTGATATTAGCATTGCACAGGCACACAGCACTTGTTTATGAATCCCAGGTTATTACTACTTTATTTTATAAAGGTTATTACTTTGGGCAGCACAGAGGTGCAGCGGTTGCAATGTCACCTCAGAGCAAGAGGTTCTCTGGTTCAATTCTCAGCTGGGGTGTCTTCTGTGTGGAGTCTGCATGTCCTCCTTGCATTCGTGTGGGTTTCCTCTGGGTGCTCTGGTTTCCTCCCACATTACAAAGACATGCGTCTGGAGCGTTTCTCCCTGGGCCTCTGCTGACAACTGGCTTTGTTCCAAGTCAGACTTTCCCAGTAAACAAATGTTAAAAAAATAAATATTACTATACCCCTGATCCATTTATTTTTCAGACTAATAAAACATCTGTAATCATTAACTAATAATGCAGTTATATAGAAAAGGAAATGCTTAACTCTTGGTCTATCTTTTTTTATAAAAGTGAAATAAAATAGAAGCAAAAAGGCATTGTTTTGAGCTAAACTCATTCATTCACTGTATTTTTTTTCTTTTGCTAACACTGTTTGCTCTGACTAGGCTACGCTGTGTCCGGGCTGGGTTCAATGTGTTACATTTGTTATCTAGTTAAGTAACAGATGGTGCCATAATGCAGGCAGTCACATTATTTGAAAGCCATCTAATTCATTTCCTCCTGTTTTTAAATCAGGATATAAGTACCAAACTGCCACATTGACAGACATGCTGTCTTTTGGCATGAGTGAATAAGAAAACATGGTGATTTTAAAAAGACAAGCAAAAAAATGTGTTACAGTAAATCATGACTATATACCCTTACTCACTTAAAAATACTTTCCTCCCAACATAAATAGGATATTTTAGTCATAAGTGTTACATGTTAAGTAGAACCTCAGTAAATTCTGTTCTGAAAAGTTTTTTTTTTTTTTTTTGGCTCTGTAATGCTGTTTGCCTTAGTTCTTCAGAAAAGTCAGTTAAAGTGAAGGGAAACTGATTATGTCATCTTCTGGTTTCATTCCCAATATTCGTTGTCAGCAAACAAGGTTCTGCCATTTCTCTAAAATTTAACTGCAGATGTGACAATTATTGAAGGCAAAGGAAAGGCAGTCACCTTTTTAAATAAACTTATTCCATAAAAATACACATATTCAGATTCAGCTGCAAAAATGACAAATGGGTTTGGTATGGTTTATTGTTTTTAAGTTAACAGCTCACATCATCTGTGAAGCTGTTCTGCTAGGACATTTTATTGCTTCCAATATTACAATGTTAGTTACTTTATTGCTGCTTGCTCAATGAGTTGCAGATACTTTTAAAATTGTTCCTACTTGGTTAAACTCATACCGCTGCATGGCATTTAAGCAGTTAGCTCAAGTAATAGCCTTCAGGGTAAGAACTGCTGGATACCAGTAAAACATCATGTATCAATCAGTCCACATTTACACGTAAAATAACTCATTTCAAATGCCAGCATAAACAGGTCACCAAAGATGAATGCCAGGGAAGGTTGCAAATCATGTAGCAATTTGACTCTAGATCCAGCCAACAGCCACCCTGGAAAATTACATTCATATCAAAACAGGCAGGTGTAGTAAAATATGTGATATTTATTACAAGATTGTTTTCAGGTTTTGTTCCTTTTTCAGATATTGTCACTCTTTTTTTACAAAACACCAAGAAGGGACTAATATTATCTATCAGAAGCAAGTCAAATAAACATTTTTGTTAGTCTATTAATCATGGGAACTACAACAATTTTACTCTTTGTTTAAGTGTTAACCTGTATACATGTGAATGGAACCTGGTTTGCCAGCACACAAGGGTCATGCACAGCTGTCTCTCATCTTTAAATAAGTCCTGCAGCAGTTCTGTTAACTGAAGCACAGTAAATCCAGTGTGAACTGAATGTCCCCCTTACACATATCTCATCAGATGCATTACTGAATATAATACACTTTTTGGCATGCATTTGGCAACATGACAGACCTCGGAGATTTATAATTAAAAAGATCAGTGGCCTCATAAATCTTAGCTATCAGGACAGACTGGCACCCCTATCTTTGTACCCTGTCTCTTAAAGACTCCTTCATGGAGATCCATGCCTAGTCTTTCAAAAAATGAAAAAAATACATTCTTTGATCTCCCATTTTTTTGCAGAACAATTGGTATCCTAAACACCAGATTAAAGGAACTACAACTTCATCAACAAATAAATAAAGCTATGTTCACAATAGACTCATATCCCAAGGTATGCCTCACCTGTGGAATTAACTTCCACTACATGGCAAGCAGAGTAGCACCCACGCCAGCATCAGGGTGAACCTAGATAATTGGATGGACAGCCTTAAATTCTCCTCTGGTCTACCTTATTTTTATATCCTTTGAGGCTGGAGGAAACTACTGAATATTTATTTATTTATTTTGTGTGTGTGTGTGTGTGTGTGTGTGTGTGTGTGTGTGTGTGTGTGTGTGTGTGTGTGTGTGTGTGTGTGTTATTTGCTAATTTTGTAATGGTTGCAAGACTTATTGTCTAGTACTATCCTATGAACCTATGAATCGAAGAAACTATGCCATCAGGATGCTGCAGTTAATCTGTTTTCAGAACAATTAGACAATCCCACAATCTGTGAAGCATGACAGCCCTTTTGAAGCTCCACTAATTGCAACACAGAAATCAGTATAACAATTATTTAGCAGGTCACTGCTGAAAAGCAATAAAACTAATGTACAGATTGGAATGAAGTGAAATAAGGCAACAAACAAACAGAAGCCTCCCCATCCACTAATTATTCTCTAGAGACCCATTTCATGAGTCTTGGCTAGATACAGGGAGAAGTCAGCAAGAACCCCATCTCACAAGTCTGGGATAAATACAGGGAGAAGTTAGCTAGTACCCCATCTTATGAGTCTGGGCTAGATGAAGGGACAAAAGGGACAAGTCAGCTAGTATCCCATCTCATGAGTTTGGGCTAGATGCAGGAAGAAGTCAGCTAGAATCCCCACCTCACAAGTCTGGGCTAGATGCAGGAAGAAGTCAGCTAGAACCCCCACCTCACAAGTCTGGGCTAAATGCAGGGAGAAGTCAGCTAGAACCTCATCTCACTAGTATGGGTTAGATGCAGAGAGAAGTCAGCTAGTACCCCATCTCATGAGTTTGGGCTAGATGCAGGAAGAAGTCAGCTAGAACCCCCACCTCACAAGTCTGAGCTAAATACAGGGAGAAGTCAGCTAGAACCTCATCTCACTAGTATGGGTTAGATGCAGAGAGAAGTCAGCTAGTAGCCCCTCTCACTAGTCTGGGCTAGATACAGAGAGAAGTCAGCTAGTACCCCATTTCATGAGTCTGGGCTAGATGCAGGGAGAAGTCAGTCAGCATTCTGTCCACCCTCCCATTCACCCTTGCCTGAGACAGTGAAGGTACAGCCAACACAAGGACATTATCTAGGTGGCCAATGTGGACTTCCAAATACCAGTCCATCAACTTCTCTACCATCTCTGCTACTCCCACCATGTCAGAAATTGTGCATCCATAGCAGTGCCACCACAGGGAACAACAGTACTCCCTTCAATCAGTGACTGCCACAGGCTACAGGAGACACAACCTGTCCAACAGTCAAAGTCACTGAGCACTTTGTCCTCTCAGCATGCTGTGGATCAAGCCTGAATCCTTCCCAGAAGATGGCACCCATATGGATGGGGACTGGCACACTCAGTGCATACAGCTCCAGTTGGTGTTCTAGACTTGTCCAACTGATTCCTGCACAACGCTGCTACATCTGCAGGATCTGTATCCCAGTGCGCATATATAGACTCAGACTTATGCAGTGTCCACCACCACATACACTCTCATAACAATGGACACTGCACGGCCTCCCTGGCCTGTATACACCTCCTGACCAACTACCTCAGACCTACCAAATACAAATATGGAAAAATAGAGAAAAGTTTATATGCAAAATAAGTGGGGACATCTCACAAACTGTTGAATGTAGTTTGCTAACTGCATCTGGAATGGCAATAATAATTATACATCAGGATGTTACTGCACACTGGCTATACTTGCATTGGGATTTCTCATCTTACACCAGGAACATTGAATTGTCTTAAAAGATACATATAGGTATTTGGAAATAATTTATTCAGCCATTCTCCAAATTGAATGCATCATCTTCCCAGGGGAGATGGAATAATTTGTTTGAAATGTCTGCTCTGGAGTATTATGTCTGCTTCAAAAATTTAGAACTGAAAATTAAAAAAAGAATACTTTTGGACTACAGGGGAAGGTTTGTCACTTTCACTTGGACTATTTGACTTGGGCAATCTGAAAAATCAAAATTATAATGCTCATCCTACCTTTACTTTTATTATGATGTAGTATAATACTCTTCTTCTTCCTCCTCCTCTTCTTCTTCCATCTCCTCCTCCTCTTCTTCTAGTTCTTCTTCAACATTATCATTCTTTCCCTCATTGTCATCTACAGTTCCTTCAACATCCAGCACTTGCAACTGTTTCAACTTCTCATAGATACTTTGCCTAATTCTGGCACGAGTCAGCCTATTAAATCTTGAAGATCAGAGAAAACATGTTCCTTAAAACAATGTCAGTAAAAATAATAACATAAAAACAATCAAAACCACACCATACTGTTATATAATAAATGTGGCTAAAAATTTAAAATTTTTGATAAGCCTTCATCATGTCACACACATTTAAACTAATTCTTATAGTTCTGCATGGAACAACTAGTATAAACATAAGTAAGCTTATAATCATTACAATTAGCAAACTAATTATAAAAAGATACAATATAAAAAGAAAAACATATTATAAATGAGACTACCCTCTGTAACAGCCATTTCACGTGACAGACTGTATGAACCATCCTACAGTACTCAGAGGCATCCTCCACCCTTTTACATCTCCCCCAGACAGCAGAATTAGGTGCATATCTAGCCCTAACTCACCTGTAGCAATGTGTTATCCATCCTTAATCAGCTTGCATCTACAGGGCAAAGAGTCCATGTTGGTAAATGAGTTGACTTCCTTTCACCTCCACAATTATGTATTAAGCAAAGTGCAGTATGTCACAGTTAATACAACTACTTACCACTAGATTTAGCCTTTCCTTACTCAATTGTTCATCAAAAAAGTAGTAGATATTTTTTTTTATCAAATTTCATCTTTAATTGAATAAACTACAGTACAGTTAGAGAGATTAAGAACTCTCAGGGAGTAAGGAAGGCTTTTCCTAACCACAATGTAAAAAGAGACTTCCTTATCTGTTCAATTCCATGACCTCAGTGTTAACATATTTAAAGATGCAGTGGTATGGGGGCAAAATATATATTTTTAGAGGGTTTTTTTTCTAAAATTGACATATACAACACCAACTTAAAAGTTTCATTATTTGATAATGCAAGCCTTAAAGATTCTTTAGTTAACCATAGATCCTCTCATAATGAGCACCACTTGAAAAATAATCTACATAGAGGACAACAGTCAAGCTCTTTTATTTATTCATTTAACATTCATTAACTAGGCAAGTGGGCTGGTTAGGAGACTAGTTCAGCCATGACTATGTCACAATTGCAATTGCAAGTCTAATATATAAGCACAATTTAGGATAGCATTTTGGAATGTGAGAGGAAACTGGAGTGCCTACAGAAAACTAACACAGACACAGGATGAACATGTAAACTCCACACAGGTAGTGACCAAAGGTCAGGACTAAACCCCAGGCCAGTGAGGCAGAGTTCTTACCACTGAAACAGCATGCTACCCCTCATATGGCAAAGGCTGTCATCAACAAGATTATACAACCTCAAATGCACTCAAACACCATTAAGGTACTGTCAATTAGCAGTATAACTGTGATTGTTTTAAACTATGAGGGCTTTTTCTTTCAAAGTAGTAGCATGATTTAGTTGGGTTTTCAGCACTTGTTTGGGTATATTAACAAATATAATTATAATGATGATAATTAATTAAAATGTGCAGTTGTACTTCCTCTATTCTCATGATGCTTCAGAATGCATTGGCCAGTTCTCAACTGCTTCAATATTTCTGTAGTAGAGTTGCCAGGCTGCTGGGCCTATAGGGTCTGCATTCTAGTCCTATTTGAAACATACATTTCTTTAGCATTGTGCTTGTAGACATTGTCAAAGGGACTTTTTCACCACACGTTTCTCATTGATACAGCAGCTCTTCTGAGCTCTGTGTCATGCACCACATTGATGCACTGTTGCCTTTCCCCTTTTGACTACTTGATATTTTGTGTTTGGGGAGGACAGTATTCCTACACTAAGTTATCTATGAACTCCACTGTAAGGCTGAGATGTGGGTATAAAGGGGTCTAGCAAATGACCCACTGACCAAGTAAAAATACAAACATTTCAAATAGAGAAATATTGTGAAATACATAAATAAACTCGTAAGTTAATTAATTAATTAATTAATTGATGGATTGATTGATTAATTAATTAATTAATAAAAAAGGTGTATCTTTACTTCCACTGGTTATATTTGTTTGTGCATATCACACATGTACGAAACAGAGACAGTGCTCCAAAATGCTTCAATCAGTTTTCAGCTGCTTCAATAGATTAGTATTTGAGCAGTTGAAACAGTGATCTAGAAGCTCTAGATCTGAGTTTTTGTTGAAGCACATACATCTTCAGTACTCTGTTCCTAGACTTTAATTAGGGCCTCTGTCTTATAAAACTTCTAACTGACATGACATTGGTTTGTGCTCTAGTTCGGGGAGCATATTGATTCACTCTCTCATTTTCTACCTTCAATTACTTAACACATTGTGTTAGGGGTCAGAAGATGCTATTACACAAAGTTCTGTCTCTTCCACATACCAAACATCGGTTGGAATCTCGAGACCAACCAACTTACATTTGGGATTTTTTTTTTTTCAGGACAGTGATGTGTTAGATATTGGGAAACAGGTTATTCTTTTATGTGACTATGTAAAATAAAATACATCTGTTTCTTTTAACCATATTTTTATATGTATTTTATGCTGGCAATCAGAAGATATGTTGAAACATACGTACTCTGCAATACTAGGCATCTTTGCATATGTAACTTGAGAGCACAATACAAGAACAAATACCAACGACTGTTCCAGCTCATGCTGACATTACAGTGTGTGTAAGATATGCAATACATTTAAAGATAGAGAGCTGACACCTGGTAATTCCATCTGCCTGGCAACAAAGAGAACACATGACAAGAATGTTTGGTCACGCCTACTTCTGATAATGGCTAAGCACCACATTTGTGAATGGTTTAGTTTAGATAGGCTACCATTAGTTCAAATTTTGATTTCTGACATTGCTTCATCTTGTCTCCTAAAACAGTTATGAAGTAGAAGAGGATAGTTTGAAAATTGACTTACAAAATAAAGCTTTGTTGTACTGTATCTAAATACATCATAAAGACTCAGATACTCTGTGTTAAGACAGGCACAATTTTTCTGTGTTATACTTTTGACAAGCATTCTATTTTTTTACTATAAAAAAAAAATTGTGGAAAGGTGTGTGAAAGACAAATAAACAATGCACGAATCGGGCCTTTGATTAATAAACACTAGCTTTCACTTTTTTTCAGAGTTATCTAATACAAGATGAATCTTTTCGGCTAATAATGATTATAAACATGATAAATTCCAGATATTAACTTATTTCAGTAAATTGCAACTAGTGCATAACATTTCAGAACTGCCAGATATATGTTGCTTAGATAACAAAACATTTTTC
Organism: Protopterus annectens; assembly: GCF_019279795.1. Taxonomy (NCBI): domain Eukaryota; kingdom Metazoa; phylum Chordata; order Ceratodontiformes; family Protopteridae; genus Protopterus; species Protopterus annectens. The sequence goes on from NC_056744.1 coordinate 626,350,160, forward strand.
TCGTATTTCAGTGTCTCACAAGGAAAATGTGAACATAATTCTTTATATATTTATTTTATTTTGGCACACACACACACACACACACACACACACACACACACACACACACACACACACACTCACATACACACACACACATACACACACATACACACACACACACACACACACACACACACACACATATATATATATATATATATATATATATATATATATATATATATATATATATATATATATATATATATACTGCATTGAAATTAAGGGTTAAAACTGTTTTATGATTATAAACAATGCACTGCAGAAATGGTCCTTTACTATGAGATTTTAGTGACATATTAAATTTCTTCTGAACAGATTAAGAAAACAGCTTTCTGCTTATTAATCTAAAGTATAATAAAACATGTATTACTTTATAAGGGTAACCGAAAGATATTTCTTGATTTGTGGTCTTCCACACACACTACTAACATACACACTGTAACAAAAATACCAACCTTCATAAGTTTGGATTTTTTTTTCTTTAGACAAAGTTATTGTATGTTGCAGTGTGAGGGATAATAGAATTTTAGTAGCCTTTTTTAAAAGAAGTGACATTTGAAGAGTTAGAGTTATGCCTTGGCAAATGCATTAACCCATTTTTCCTGCTTTGATTAATGAAATTCTGACACAGCACTTGATATACAAGTGAATGCTAATGTTCACGTTATTCGTGAGATTATTTCAAATGTGGGATCACATAAGTGACCTTCACAGGTTGTTATTAATTTGTATTGGGTTTCAACCCCCAGTGCTAGAATAAAAGGGGTTAAGACATACTTTAAATGTATTTCTTAAGCTTACAGACATTTCAGAGTATACTAATTGAAAGAAACAATATTAAAACTGTGACTAGGTAAATTTTCATTTTAAAGACATGACAATATGGGTGTTTACTTGATTTTCAGTGAAAATATTTCATTAAAAATTGAGTTTACAGACAGAATTGGTTGAATATTGCAAATGTAGCATATGACTCAAAATTCGTGGTTATTAAGTAGTACAAAAATGTTTTGTTTGCTTTTTAAGGGGCTGCAATGCAAAGAAGGAATGTATCATCAAGTGTTAACAAAACAGACATGATTTCTGTAGTTATTTACTGTACATCCAATGAATACCCATATAGAGAGTATTCAGTAACAAGGTTAATATGGTGATCATACAGTATATTCATATGTACTGCATTTGCTCATTCAGAAAATACAATAATTAATTTATGGTTACATGGCTGGAAGATTTTGTAAATCATTCTATGATACAGAAGGTACCTATACTAAAAACTCTATGTTATCCTTAGATTAAGTAACTTTTGTAATTTAAGTGCATCAAACATTAACATCAATTATGCATAAGCACATTCTGGGTCCACAGTGATAAAATAGGTAATTAAAACCAGTAGTCATAAATTGGGTAAAACATGCTAGGATATTTTGAGAATATTTTAGCAAACCTTCCAGACTGATAAGATTTCTTTTTCACAAGAGGTATTATAACTCTACACGAAAAGGATAGTTTTGATATTTTTTTAAAAGTTAGGATCTGAATGGGTAAACAAAGACAACCTGTTATATTATAACATAAAAGGAAACTAGCAACCCCAGAACCACAGGTTCATAGATTAGGTTCATAGATTAGTACTAAGCTAACTGCCATTGTGAGCGATTTTAAGCCTAGCCAATTATCCCTTGTGAGACTCAAACCCTGCATCTTGTGTTTGTAAGGTAAAAACTCAGGATATTTCTGCTGTTGTTGCACAAAATTTAGAAAACATTTCTTTCAATGAAAAATGAATAATTTAATTTTAAACAAACAACTCAAGTTCAGTGTAGACTGGCAGTTGTTTAGTCCATATGGTTGAACCATAAAAAAATTCCCATTGCTTTGCTATGGCAGCAGTTGCTGTTTGCATACAGTTCCTATAGCAATCTGTAGACTGGATGTACTTCTTCTTTTAGTAAACCATACCTCCAGGGTCTCCTAACCATTTGTAGATGAAGGATTTAGCATCCACTGTAGAACGGTAGCACCTTTCTCAAGGCACATTTAATACTTACAGTACAATTTTACATAAACCTCCTACCATGATACACAACTTACCCAAACTACAGATAATCTAGCAACAAAAAAAGTTTATAATTCTGCAAACAACATAGTAGGCACATATTTTCTTGCTAATGCCAACAACTCCATTTTATCATACCCTAGTCTTAAACCTGTGTATGTGTGAGCCATACCCACCAGCTACCTTACTTTCTAGTTCCCAGTAAGCACACATTCCTGGGAGACATCCAATCTGACAGTTGAAGCTACAGCAACTCTAAAGGATTAGAGCAGAAATACTTACCCTCAGCTACTAAACCTTTAGCTATATCACAGCAGTGGCTAGAAGCCCTGGTAAACAGTCTTGGTGGGCTTGGATTTTCTTAGCCCACAGCTAAAGGTCCCTTCAATTTTAAGGAGTTCCAAGATGGCTGCCCACTGACTAAACAGTTTGTTTTTAGTTTTCCCAGTCTGAAAACAGAAACTTAGAAAAGAAGGCCTGGAGACTTGTGTTTATGGGTGAATTTCAGTAACTGGCTAGTTAAGTACACTGCCATGAATATAATTTTATTTAAACAACCAACAAGCTTTCACAAATTGCTACTTCAACTTGAAGAAGCAATTTGTAAAAGCTGGTGAGTTGTTTAAATAAATTTATATCCATGGTTTTGGAGTTGCTACTTTCTTTTTTTGTTTACACTACTTTTTCGTACAAGCTTTTATATTGCTATGACAGTAAGGAAAATACAATATTTTATATAGTTTTAGTAATGACCAAGTAAAAGATTATGTTTATTTATTATTTTATTTTTATTTGCAGTTTGATTACCGGGGACGTCCACTGGGCAGAATTGACCCATTTTCAGTGGAGGCCCGGGGAGAAAACCTCCAAGATGCATTATACAATTTAGATACAACTGATAGTTAATATTAAAGATAATATTATGTAGAATAGTTACTCATAAATGCATTCAATATCATGCATAGTTAACAAGTTCATTAAGCTTGAAGGTAGGGATCATACAGTTTCATTTGAGGAAAACAGATGTGTTAGATGTGGAAACAGTTTACATACAAACCTTTTAAGAAAATGTAAATACGCTTTACATACACACCTCAACAGTAGAATGCTATTTAGAATATTTACAAGGTTGGGCTAAGTGAGGGTAGCTGTAGGAGTTATTGAGAGCTTAGAGAGAAGCTGTACAAATTGTTGAAAGCTTAGATAGGCTCATAGGAAGATAACTATGAGAGTTGTAGAGCTTGGGAACCAGAGTGAGAACCTCCTTGGATTAGGTTGGGTGAAGTCAGGTACATTTCCATTTAGTGGACAGGTGTTTGAATAGTTGGGTTTTGAAGTTTTCTAAGTTTGGTATGGTTCTTAGTGTGGAGAGAAGGGAATTCCATTTTTTGCCTAGTGAGAAAGATAGGAGAAGTTGGCCAGCAGGACGTTTAGGTTTATGGATAGTAATGAAGTTCTGTTTTTCAGATTTGAGAGCTCTGTTGGGTGTGTATAAGGGGGAAGGATGTTAGTTAGAGAGGGACATTTTGTTGGGTAAAATATGAGTTTATGTGCAGTAGTGAGTTGGAGATAGTCTAGGTAGTTTGGAAGTTCAAGCCAATTCAGGGATTGTAGGGTTAGGTAGTGATGGGTGGTATTTTTAGATTTAGAGGCAAATTTAGAGATTTTGTTGTAGCAGTTTTCTAGTTTAGAGGTGATAGAGGAGGACTAGTTGGTTAGGAGAGGGGCTCTGTATAATAAGGAAGGAAGAAGATAAGTTGAGGCCAGAGTTTGCCTGGTAGAGTTGGAGGGAAAGCGATTATGCCTATACAGCATACCTAGCTTTTGGTGGGTTTTCTTAATATTTTGTTGAATATGAATATCAAACTTGAGGTGTTCATCTACAGTAATGCCAAGTAGTTTGGCAGAGGGGACTACTTCTATATGTGAGTTGGTTCGACTATAGACTTTGAAGTTGTTTTTATCATAGGAGAGAGTCTTTGTGGGAGGGAATAGTAGAACCTTTGATTTATTTGCATTGAAAGAGAGGTGGTTTTGGCGCATCCAGTTTTCAGTTGTTGAGAAGGCAGTTTGGGTTTTAGTCAGCAATTCAGAGAGGTTTGAGGCAGAGCAGACTAAGGTTGAATCATCTGCATATTGAATGATTTTAGCATCAGGAATAGCAGTGTGAACGTTATTGATGGAGATGTTAAAAAGCATTGGTCCAAGGATGGATCCCTGTGGTACACCAGTTGGGGTAGGTAGGAAGGAAGAGATGGAGTTCTTCCATTTGACTGCCTGTGATCTATCTGATAGATAGCTGGAGAACCAGGATAAAGCATTATGTGGGAGATTAAGGTTTGAAAAATGACAGAGAAGGTGCTTGTGGGAAACAGTATCAACGGCTTTAGACAGATCGAGTAAAACAGTAGAAACTAAGTCTCCTGAATCTCAGGCTTGATTGACAGTTTCCAGGAAAGAGAGTAGAGCTGTTATTGTGCTATGGCATGGATGGAAGCCATGCTGGGTTGGAGTGAGAAGATTGTTTTGGGTCAGGAAAGGCATACATTGGAGGTGGATGCATTTTTCTAGGATTTTGGAGATTGGTGAGAGCAAAGCAATGGGGCAAAAGTTTGAGATGCTGGTATGAAGTGGAAGAATATAAGCTGAGCGCCAGAGTTTGGGGACATATGATTATTTTATGGATCAGTTGATAATGATGCTGATTGGGAGAGCAATGCCATCAGCAGCACATTTTAGGAAGGAAGAGGGAACATTGTCGGAAGTGTTAGAGCAAGGTTTACGTTTGGACAAAAGTTTTTTTATAAAGTTAGTGGAGATGGGTTTGAGTTCAAACAGATGAGGTGAGTTATAAGGGGGAGAGTGTTGAGCAGTTGGGTTATTATTGGGAAATGTCTTGGTGAGGGTAGTAATACTGTCTATGAAAAATGAGTTAAATTCAGAGCCTAGTTCGAGGTCAGATTTACTTGGGTCAGGACAGGGATTATTCTTGTAGCCTGGATTGAGGAGTGAGTTTATTGAGTTCCAGAATTTTGGTTTTTTTTTATTGTTATTGGAGTGAAGTTTGATATAGTCAGATTTTTTGTCTTTGGTGATTAGTCGTTTTGCACAGTTGCGGAGCTGTTTATATTGGAGCAAGGTATTGGCCAGTTTATTGTTTTGGTAAAGCTTCCATAGTTTGTCTCTGTAGTGCATAATCTGTTTTGTCTCTTTGGATAGCCAAGGAGCAGTTTTATTTTTTATCCTTTTGTTTCTTAGTGGGGCTAGTGAGTTTAAAGTATCAAGGAAGACAGAGTTGAAGTATTCTATAGACTTGTCAAGAGGAAGGATGTTTAGAATTTGCCAGTTCATTTGTTTGAAAGTATTTGAGAAAGTAGTTGGGTTGAAGCTACTGAGGTTACGAGTTTGAATGTATTGATGCTGGTGTGGGGAGGAACTAGTTGAGCGATGCATGAAGGCTGGGAGGTGGTTGCTAAAGGTATCAGGAATTGTGCCAGAATTGGTTATTTTATTTGGATCTGAGACTAGGATCCAATCTATAGTGGATCCAGGAGGGTTTATTTTGTTAGGTCGAGTGACGGAGAGGATTATTTGAGTGAAGTCATAGAGGTTAATGGATAGGGAGGGAGAGGGGAATTTGATTTTATTCCAGTCAATATTCACATCACCAAGGATATAAGTTTCATAGTTAATTTCAGTACAGGCCCATAGGAGAATATTTTCGAGTGTAGAGATATTGTTACCAGGTGAGATATATAGGGCAATGATGCAGATATTTTTATGTTTATTTAGATTTAGAATTCCAGCAGTTAGATCAGTGTTCTGGAATTGAGGAATTGGAATTTGGAGGGGAATTAGGGTAAGATGGTTGGAGTAGACTAGGGCAGTGCCTCCACCTTTTTTATTTAGTTGGTCATTTCTGAGACAACGACATTCTGGGGGCAGAATTTCAAAGTCGGAGATAAAGGGCTTGAGCCAGGTTTCGGAGATGGCTATGATATCTGGTTGGTTATGCCTTAACCAAGCTTGAAATTGGTGTACTTTGTTGTTTAGACTTTGTGCATTAATTGTAAAAATCTTTAGGGTGTTGAGACAGGAGGAAGAGGGTAAGGGATGTGTTGTTAATAAAGGATGTAGGACCAGGGTTAGGATGGATATGACCAGCTTGGACTAGGTTGTTGAAGGAGATATACTTTAGCCATTTTGGTCTGCCAGGCATGAATTTTGGTAGATTGTAGATTGGAGTAGGTGACAGTGTCTTGACTTTAGAGGAGAAGAGTTTAGGGTGGAATAGGTGCAGAGGGTTGGGCTGAATGAGAGAAGAGGAGATAGAGTGGAAATGGGAGTAAGAGTGACGGAGAAGGTGGGTTTGTATGGTAGTTGTCTTTGTAGGTGGTATTGGACAAGCTTAGGTGGAATATGAGGTAGCATAGTATAAGGGACATAGGAACAGAAAGAGGAGGCTGTGGGACTGGAGGGTGTGATAACTTGAGGACAGCATGCTGGAGCAAAGAGAGAGTGGTATGAGTGGCTAGGAAAATAGAGAAGGCTATGAAGAAGAAAGGGTTTAAAAAGTGATGGAGGTATTCTAGAGATTTAAGGAAAGAGGAGGGTACTACAATTAATGGGTGGAGTACAGATTACAGAGTTCAAGAAGGATGGCTACAGGTGAGAGGAGTAATGAAGGGGAGCTGGTATTGGGTAATTAGGCTGAGAGGGTGGGGTAAGATAGGAATAAAGCTACGAGTACTAGGGTGTGTGGGAACTGGAGGCAGGGTAGGGGAGCAGAGTGAGCCCGTAGGGCAAATGGAGCGGGAAAGAACACTAGAGGTGAGTATGGCAGAAAAAGTATCAGCAAAGAGCAGTTTAAAGGCTGTAGTTGGAAGGTATGAGCTAAATATTTACAGCCAGAAAATGAAGGCTGCCTTTACAGAGGGTGGTTTAGCAGGGGGGAGAAGATATTTACAGTCTAAGGATATTAACTCACAATCAACTGTTTGTGAAAAAATAAAACTTGTTGGGATTATAAAGAATATCTAGGATTTATATTGGTAGATGCTGCCACCTAATGGTAGAAAGAGATAGCACACAGCAGGGATAGTTGGTCCAGTCTTACGTTTAAATATATTCTAGGGTAGTGATAACAGGAGGGGGAGAGGGCAAATGGTCTGCTGTAGGCTGCTAGAATGCACACACAGGAGGGTAGACTAACTCTATAGATAGTACATCAAATCAACATTTAATTAGTGTTATGCAACATACATTTGCACAATCTTGTTGGGGGGGGTCTTCTCAGTAGTATTTTTCTAAGTACCAGGTAAGCTTCTTAATTCAGGGTGTCTTCAGGTGATGGCCGGAAGTATTCCTTTTGCATTTAAAGCAGGGAGAGAGCACTCGGGATGGATTACTGTAGAGGAGAGGGAGACAACACTGAGTTAGTTAATATTGCAGATGTAGAGGGGAAAGGTAGAAGGTAAGGGATGTTTAGAGAAGAAGGGAGGGTGTAACAAAGCACAGTAGTAGAGAGAGGCTATGGTTAGATGAGGCTAGAGCAAGTATGTAGAGGAAGATTAGGTTTAGGGGATTAACAATGGAAAGCAGCAGACATTATGCTATGAACAATACAAGTTAGGCAATATAGGCTCCATTAAATAGAACAAAACATTAATTCAGCAGTTCAGCATGCTATCAGTGACCCTAGTCCATTTGAGAGGACAGGGTTATACAGAAGTAGAACCAAATATAAGCAGCAGAAAGCAAGGGATAAATGATAAAGTAATACTATAAAATCTCTAAACCGTGCAATATATAGTGCTCAACAGACTAACACAGTAAACTATGATATGTTCATGCTGTGCAATAACTTGTGCTGAACAGTTTTCAAAACAGTTTTCAGAACAATATAAAAGCCATGTGGTGCCCTTAGAGAGACAAACGGAAAAGAAAAATAGCTGCTAAGCCAGTAATTAAGCTAAAGGCTCTAGTAGGACCATTGATCCACCTTAAAAAAGAAAGAAAGGCCTTCAACAATATATGTTACATGGCGTCCTTTTAACAGGACATCTGGAGAGCAGACTAGGCCTGCAAAGTGCAACAGTCGAGCCCTGTATACTCAGACTAAAGTAATGCAGCTGACAACATAAAAAGAGACCCACTCATCCCAAAAAGCAGCTTACAGCTGCTAAGCCGGTAATTAACCTAAGCAAAGGGCAAATGACACAGCACAAAGCAAGCAGTCAAACAGTACAGTATATAGGGCAAAATGGTCCCCAAAACCATGTAGAAGCTGTGCAGAGCCCTTATAGTTACAAATGGAAAGAAAAATAGCTGCTAAACCTGATTTTAAGTGGAAGGGGGATTGTTATTCCACCTTAATAGGCTATCTGGCATTCAGCGATGCACTTTGGTTGGCGTCCTTTTAACAGGACATCATTACACAAGGTTTCTGGTCGTGACAAGCCAGCAATATTCAGTCAAGCCCCTTGTACCCATACAAAATGAATGTAGCATTAGTCAGTGTAGAAAAGAGCCCCACTCATCCCAAAAGCAGCTTGCAGAGGTCAAAAACACATGTAGTTCACAGATAAATGAAGCCGTCAGCACAAGGCCAACAATAACTTTACAACACAGTTACAAACATTGCATTGGAGTGATAGCCATCAGCACAAGGCCATCTATAACCCTAAAACACAGTTACAAGTAAAAATGTGGAGTTTAGCACAATAGTTGCTTAGAGGCTTGCAAATGGTAGACAGATATGCTGAAAAGACCTACCGGGAGGTAAAAACAAGTAAATCAGAAGTTTCTAGGTATAACTCTTGGCTAATTACTAATTGTTAATCTGACACATGTGGGAATGGATATCTAGTACTAACCAGTAAATTTCAAAGAGTGGCATTTTAGTTAAATGTTAATGAGGCAGAAGACTGTAGAGAATATTTTAATATTAATATCCTCATCCACAAAAAACAAAGTTCATCCCTGTCCATTTTCACGTGCAACTTAGATATATGGGTGAGAAACAGAAAATTTACCCCAGAACTGCCCCCTGCATTAATTTATTTATTTGTCTTTGTTTACCTGGAAAGTCCAACCAGGTAATATCCATTTTCAGCAAAGGCCCGGGAATAAAAGCTCAATTTGCTTACATTACATTATACTAAGTTTCAGTTAAACACTGAATAATTGCATTTCTATTTACATTTATATACAAACAGTTGTTACATTTATACATTATAAGATTTTACAGGGGTGGAAGTTAACAAAGAAAAAGCCCATGTGCAGGTAAATGGATTGTACAGGCAGTAGTTATATATAAAAATTGTTTTGTCATTTCAATGAGAGGTTGAGTGTATTCTGTTTAGGCAGAGCATCTGGGGAGTATCATTTGGTGAACACAAAGTATCAACCTTGAGATGAGCATGTGCAGGACCAGGATTGGTTAAGATGTTGTTTAAGCAGTGATTTAAAACTACTGAGTTTGTCGGAGAGTTTTATTTGTGGGGGATACTATTCCAGAGTTTAGCAACATATTGGGAGTAGAGTGAGTCTCCTGAACATTATTTGACTTATTTATAAGTAATACGAATTTATTACTAGAGTGGAGTTACCTTGCTGGACAGTAGGTTAGTAACAAGTTATGTAGTGCAAGGACATTTTTCTGGATGATGAATGAGTTTGTGTGCTGTAGTTAGTTGTGAATATGTTATGTGGTTGTGTAGTTTGAGTCGGTTTAATTGCTTTAAGCTATGACAATGGTGGGTCCTATGAGGGAGACTGGTGGCAAATTTAGCTATTTTATTCTACCAGTAGGCAAGTTTCTTTTTTTTAGTACTGTTTAGATTTGTTAGGATAGACACGGCATATAAGACAGCTGGCAATAAGAAGGTTGTGACTAGAACTTTTCTTGCAGTATCTGTAAGGAATCCATTGAGCCTATAAAGGGAGCCTAGTTTCTGGTGTGTATATTTAATGGTATGCAGTATATGTTAGTTATATTTGAGACTGTCACATATTATAACACCTTGAATTTCCTGTGAGTTACAGTTTCAATGACAATATTATTTGCTGACTTCAAGGTAAAAAATTGTTTTTGATTTTGGCAACTTTTTGAGGTAAAAAGCATCAATATTTTCTTGAGGTTGAGTAGGAGGTTTGATTCTTTGAGCCAGGTTTCTGCAGAGGAGAAATAATTTTGGGTAATGTCTTGGAGCTTATTTACTGTTGAGGCTGCACATATTAATGTTTAGTCATCTGCATACTGAACTAAACTAACATGGTGAGTGGAGGTGTGGAGATCATTAGTAAATATATTAAATAGGAAAAGACCCAGGATTGAGCCCTGAGAGACACTTATAGTAACCTGTTGAAAGGATGAGTAGGTTTGTTGCCATTTAACATCTTGTTGTCTTCCAGATAGGTAACTGAGAAACGACAACAAGGAGTATTGTGAAAGTCCTATTGAGAGCAGTCAAACAAGCAGTTTTTGGTGCAAGACAGTATAAAATTTCTTTGACAAGTCTAAGAACATGGTGGGCACACACAGACTATTGTTTCCATGTTGGTTTATTATATTGGTAAACTGTAGTACAGCAGTAGTGGTGATGTAGTGGGGCCTAAAGCCATGTTTTATTTCTGAGAGCAGGTTATTTGAGGTTAGGTATTGCATTAACTGCATAAGGATATATTTTGGAGAGGGGGACAGATGCAGCTCCTAAATGCTTTATCCCATGTTTGGGTACCCTCAAATTATCTATGGTATGATCCCAGTTATTCTCATTAGAGGTAATATATCATTATCAACCATGGGATGGGTAAGGCCAATCTACAACCAAATAGGATAGGTTATTTTGAGTGCAAAAAGAGAAATTCACTAGGCCTTGAAATGGCCCACAAGGGCAGCTAGCCTGGTATTTACCTATAAAACTATGAACCTACATGCTTATACAACAATTCACAAGGAGAAAATTGAGTTTAATGGAAAAGTTCAACTCCTCATTATTGCAAAGAGCAGTAACCAATATGTATTCATATCTCATGATACATTTTCAAATGGGTTAAAGTTATTACCATTTATGAATAGTATACTATGTTCAAAACCAATTTACTTTATACATATGTATCTATGTAAATTTTCACAAGGAAAGTTATTAGGGGATTATATTTTGTGAGAAATTTAAATTTAGATTTTTTACATATGTTCAGCAATTTGTTATAGGTGTTATAAAAATGTTCAAATCCTTCTGAGAGGAAATCTAAGAAAAATGTTAAGAGGGAAGTTGGTATTAGTTGTTACTTGATAAGAAAGGAAAATGAAGGTACGAACCTATGAATACAAATAAATACTAATCAAACTTAGTGAATTGCTAAGAAAACTGGCACGTACATCAGTCAACCACAAAAGTTTAGACAAAGATTAGCACTAGTCTTTTCCAGATTTACTGATTTTATTCACAGGATCTTGTACTTCAAAAATCTTTATTCTACATATGAGGTGATATATTATTTTTAATTTTCTGACCCCTGATATGATTTTACACATCAAAACTATTTTTAAGTGTTCTGAGATTGCAAAGTAAGACTAGCTATAAATGGATTATACACTTAACAAAAAAGGTACATATTTGTAGTTAAAACTCAACTGAATTTGGGTTTTTCAAAAAGAAGTATTGTATTTAGAAAGAGTTTTTTTTTTACAGATTACATCACAATTTTAAGACAAGCAGGAATGCTATAATAATAATAATAATAATAATAATAATAATAATACAAAAAATGCACACATAATTAGAACCCACATATTACCTGGCAGAATAAATTAGTTTTTCACAGGGTACCTATGTTATTTTATGACTACTGTGTATTACATTCATATGACGCAAATGCCAAGATTCTAACACCAAGATTGTTTTGCAAGATTTGAGATTTGACCAATGCACTGTGATATGTGTAAATAAATAAGATTTAATACATATGACATTTACAATTTTTAAAATTATTTGGATATATTGTCTTTGAGTTATAGCAATTGGGTCTATATTAGAAGAACAAAGATGCATTCTTTCGAATGCGTCTTGTTCGAACTTAAAAGGCTGAAAAAGCAAAATATCAAAGCGCCTGTTAAGCAAATTCTTTCCCTGGGAAAGAATTTGCTTGGCCGCTTTGGTACTTTGCCATTTTCGGCACTGTAGTGCAGTGTCAGAGTTGATATATTTAATTAGGGGGGTGTGGGGGGCAAAGCCCCCACTTAATGTAATGTTTGAAATTGATTTTTATATTTTTTTTTGTTGGAACAGCGATTTTTTTCCCTTTGAAAAAAATCGCTGTTCTCACACTTCAACATTCTAAGCTTTCGCTTAGATAGGGTCGATCAATCACCATTCGCTTTTTTAAGCATTCGGTGATTTAATATAGACCCATAGCAATTGATAAGACTATTTAAGACCTATGCATTTTTTTATTTTGCTAGTATCTTATTCAGTATAAGAAAGAAATAAACAGAGACAAAGACGGGGTAAGTTAGTTACAACTACATCTTACTTAAATATGTGAATTAGTTATGATAAATTACATATTTGAGGGGGAAGTTCTCAGACATTGCTGCACCGATTATTATTTTATGTGACCGTGTAATATGCATCTATCTCTTTTAAATAGATTTTATGTGTACTTTTCTGTTACAGCTTAGAAGAAATGCTGAAACACGTTAATCCCGCAATACTAGGCATCCTTGAATTGATAACTGATTATTGTACAAGTATAATTTCTTTTGATAAACAAAATGACTGCTAATGCAAAGCTCATGCTGACAACATAAGTAAAGCATGTGGCAAAAGAAGTAAAAAATAGTTGATGTCTGATAAAACTATCTGCTTGACAACTGAAGGTGCATAACAAGAACCTTTGAATGCACCTACTTTTGATATTAGCTAAGCATAACTAAATTACTTTAGATTATAGTAGGTTTTTCATAATTTATATTTATTTACATGTTAGATCCTGATTTTACATTGAGAGATTACTTTATCTTGTCTCTAATTAGAGATATGTAATTAGAAGTATATGGCATGAAAAGCGACTTATGGAATAGAGTTTAGTTTTGCTTTATCTAATAGTATCAAAGGCACAAAAGTGTTTCCTTTGAAATGTTTGGTAAGGGAGTAAAGCATTAAATGTAGAGCCCATGTGTCCTATGCAAGATGCTGGATTCATGTTGATCCATTGATGGCTTTTAAAAAAGTACCATTCATTTGAAAGAAAATAGCCAAATATATTTTGGAGATCACAAAAAAAAATCTTATTTTTCAAGGGGATAAAATGCCCTGCAAATCCATTCTGGAGGGAGAACCCACAACCCAACTTCTGTATTCCTATTCTGAGGTCACACAACTCTAGGGAAAAGTCCAAACTAAAAATTCTATGAAAGTTGTTTTTAGCCATTAAACTTTTATAGAATGGCATTAAATTAAACGTTATACAGCAGCTTGATGCATTCCCCAGGGTGGCAGTGGACATAAGGCAAAAGACAGAAAAATAAGTAAAAGGAATGAAGATGATGGGGGCATGGCAAAACAAATTAAGACAACAAACTTGGTTAACAGTATACAAGCAATGGTGGTACCCAACAAAATGAAGAAATGCACTTACCCCCTCGAGACCTACACTAAATAATAAAAAGAGAGGACACTACCTAACTGAAGACAATGAGGAAACTGTTGGAATGATGCCCAGAGACAACAGGTATCAACCATGGGTTCTGGTAAAGAAACCTTGCCTTACAATGCCTGAAATTATACACATTTAACACTTAAGTGGGGCAATATAGATTCCATGTAATGCCATTTGGGATTTTACCAGTGCCTAAAGTCTTCTGCGGGATATGGCATAGATAGTGGAAGATGATATCTTAGTGTTGAGTGAGTCAAAGCACAGTCATGACTTATAATGGGATGTTAGAGAGGCTATGACAATACTGTGTGCAGAGGAATACAAAAGAAGGCAAACCTTTGTGATTATTATTAAATATAAGAGCAATGTAATGAATGAATAGGGTATCAAACTAGACCAGGACAAAGTAAGGGCAGTGGTGGAGATGTAAAAGTTGGAGGAAAAAGTTGCACTATAGAAATTCTTATGAGTGGGGCATTACTTACCAAATTTATTCCAAACCTGTCAAAGGTTTCTTTGTCACTGAGGAAATTACTGGAAATAGATACCTAATGGTGATGAGAACCTGAATAAAAGCAAAGCTTTGGTACACTGAAGAAACTGATAACTGAGGAACCAGCCGTCAAGTATTATGATGCTAGGAAGCCAAGTAAGGGGCAGTGCTACTCCAAGATGGACAGCCATGAGTTAATGAGTCACATTTTATGGCACATTTCCAGTCATAATATTAAAGGAACTGCTCGGCATACTACATGGCTCTTAAGAAATTCTGTGAATATGTATGGAAAAGCAGTGGTTGCAGAGTCAGACCACAGGCCACTGCAGAGCATTAACCAAAATCCACAACACAGGGCATGGGTAAGGCAGCAATGTATAACACTGCATGCAGAGGTTTGAAATCACTGTGCAATGAAAGTCCATTAATATGATTGCAGTGGCTGGCACCTTAAACTGTGCCTACCTCATGAAAACCAAACAAATGCTCTTTGATGCTAGATGTATTGTCAGCAACAATCTACCCTCTCATATCACAGCATAGCCTAGGTAATAGAAATTCATAAGGTATACCACAAACAGCTTTCAGATACAGCTACTAAACATCACATTATTAAAAAGGAGACATGAAGAGAAATAGAAAGCCAGTCTTAATCCGGCAAGAGTTTACATGGTCATTCGTAACAAGGGACTGCTACATACATCCAACAGAATAATTGTGCCTTCACCCTTGAGGAACAAATGCTGGAGAGAATGCATGGAGCCCATCTGGGTATAGTGAACTGCATTAGAAATATTTTATTGTTTACTGGCATATTAGCTCAGATAGAAAGGATGATCTGGTTATGCTGAGAGTGTTACATGTACCAAAGGAGCCAGCCACAAAGGAGATGATTCCACCTACAGTATCTGATGGGCCATAGAAAAAATTAGTCACTGGCATGTTCAATTTCGGGGGATCCAATATCTCTTCTTTGTGGGATACTATTAAAAATAACTAGAACTTGGCAAACTTACACTCATCACATTCTGTCATTATGATTCTGAAAGGAATGTTTGCATGTTATGCAGATTCCAGAAGCACTCAGACAACGGGTAGCCATGCAAAAGAATGGAGTTAAAACCCTTTCTTGCAGAGTAAGATTCTGGCAAACAACAAACTCTAAATTCCCACAGTTAAATGGACAAATAGAGTTGATAATCCAAACCGTGAAAAACATAATGAAAAAATGTGTCATGCTGAAAAAACAGGACAACTACCTAGTCTTTCTTAAACATCACAAAATACCACCATTGCCAGTGAGCTTGTTACCAGCTCCGAACTTTAAGAGAATAAAATGACCTACTTGCAGCCTGTGTCAGTGCCATGTTTCAAATATAAGAAGAAAGAAGCCTAGAAGATGCATAAAATATATGACTGATCTAAAAATAGGGTCAAAATGTCTTTCAAAAGACACAGTAAAACTTCAGGATCATGTAAAACAAACAGGGGATAAGTCAGAAGTGGTGATGCTATAGAAAGTCAATATTACACAGTCCTATGCCATCTGTACCAGCGAGATCCATGTCCTAAGTATAAATTGGTATGATATCCTCCAAACCACCTGTGAAGTTTGAGAACCCAGTGCTTCCTGATGTAGTGAAATATTAGGAAGAACAAACCCAGGTAGTACCTGAAGTACCCAAATACATGGAAACTTCAGGGCTGATTACAGATAAAGATTTTGAAGGCAGGCCCAAAACCCCCTGAGAAGACCCACTCAAGGTCTACCTTGCGTTGGAAGAGACCCATCCACAGGTGTCATCCAGCTCTAGTCATATTCAGAGGCCTAGATTATTCTACCCACCTTGATGATGAACGTATTTCTAAAATGTTATTTACTGGCACTGACATGATTAAATGTTTCCATACGAAACTTTGTAGTAATGAATGTAAGGACATGCTCTTTTCTTGTCATAGTATGACCATAGTTCAGTGCACAAGGTAAATTAAAGCTTAAGGAAAGGGGCAGGGGTAATAGGACATTGTCCCTCTATGGCCACTGGTCATGTAAGCTAGGAAGAGACACATAAACTGTACCTGTTTGTGGCTATGCTGAGTAAAAGAATTTAAAACAGCATCTCATGTTTGTTTTCTTAACTGCACGTCTGCAGCTATATATTTTTACTTGTAACATACTGCTCACTTCACAGGGCTATTCATACACTCAATGGCAAGGTGCAGTGACCCTTGTTTTAAAAATATATGTTCTGTTTTTATTCAAAATGTATGCTGGTGACAGGTAGTCCTCAGTTCTTCAATGAATACATGTCAGAGAGGCTGGCCTGTACATATGTCATTTTTTGTTAGAAACTGGCCTTACATGATTCACAAAGTTGACTGGCTAATGGATTCGAAAGAATTGGCCAATAGTATTGTATAAAGAAGGTTGCATAAAAAGACCTGATAACATAAACCATGTATTTATGTACTTAATTTCCAGTTTGTTATCTGGAATGGTTTGACTGGGCTGTGAGCCCATCTTCAATCAAGTCTTAGAAAGAAAAGTTGCACAAAGAAACTACATAAAGCTCAACTTATAAAGTTACATTCACATGTACCTTTCAGAGTGTTTTTATTAGAAATTTTTATAGCACATACATTTTGTTCTGATAGTCAATACATGGTATTATAGCATACAAAATATAGGTCTCTGTGTTATGTTTGATAAATAAGAGTCTCAGGCAGTTAATTGTTACCACTAAGACAAATTAGGAATATGCAAGTTTTTTTGAGGAGATAGAGGAAGAGATAATTTGCATGAGAGAAATAGGAAGAAAGTGTAAAACTGTATAAGATTAACAGAGTACAGATAAGGTTAGTATTTTATTTGGGCATTAGTTTTGCTTAGAAATTTAGACAGATACACACTTCTCAACCAGGAAACATCAGCAATCTGGACAAAGGCCCATGAAAGGTAGGTACAACTGGCTGAAACTCTGTACATGGATAACATAAAATTTACATAAATAATTATGTATCCCTGCCTAATCCAATGGAATTGTGGGATACTGACATTCAAACTCACATTGAACAGACAAAATATTAAACACAAAATATAACCAGAACAATAGTGTTTTATTTATTTGTATTGTTATTTGAAATGGTATCAAACTGTGAACGTGTATAAAAAACTAAAATACAAACAATTTTCTTTTATAAAAGTAAACTGCTACACACTCATATTAAATAACACAAAATATAACCAGAACCCCAAATCCCCCACTACCATGACTTGTACACACTATTAAAGCCACAACCATTTCTTCTTAATAGCAAGACTGCAGAAACATCAAAATATCTCATTATTTATTTAAATGTATCCGCTACAAGCACAAACGTTTATCGATTATTTAAAAGAAAAGCATCTTTTAACATGACACATTGTCCTCTTAATTGGTATGTAACACATAAAATATTTGCTCTGCTTTATAGAAGCTTAGCTACCTTGCCAGTGGTTATTCAAATTAATTTAGAATTAATTTTGAAGACAAGTTACTGGGGACATCAAAACAAAAATGCAATTTTATTAACTTTAAGCTACCACAGCAAAGTCTTAACACCTGCCTACACCCTGTTCAACAGGTTGGCATGAAGGGAAAATCACTATTATAAAGAAGTTCACTTGCTACAAACTGTGATTCATTGCACAGTGCAAAGAAAGCCACTGTGTAAAGTTTAATAACTCACAAAATGTAAATACAGTCCTAAGAAAGTTGACTAGAGCAAAACTAAAAATAAACAGTTTCCACAATTCTTCACATACAAAGCCTGAGATCACACAATTAAAAGCAAGAAGTTTCCTTATCCACAAAGTTATAATCTCACTCATCTTAAGGTACACTTTTTTACTAAGATTAAGAACTGATACAGCCAATATTCTTCAACAAACTGCAAGACTCCCCACTGAAGTAGAATAACCAAAGTCTACAAGTTTCATTTTCAAACTTGCTTTTTCTGCATTTTCTTCATAGGCAAATTCTATTTTTTAGAGTTTTTTTTAACTTCTCCACTCATCTGGTCTTTACTACCCCACACTATCAAGCAGAGCTTTCCTACCCAATGTACTTTAGAAAATTCACCAAAGAACATACCTTTGGACACTAAGAATTCCACATTTGTAACACTGACACAAATGAGACTCAGAGGGCACAGCCAGGGTAGGCTTGTTTCTTGGCTAACATGAACAGGTCTTTCATGTGTCCTTCCTATACCCCTTCTTATGCCACCACCTATCTCAGACATTCTTGAAGGATGCAGAGGTATTCGATTAAAAACAACAAATGTGCTGCCTTTTGTCTTGATAATAGCTACTTCTAGATTAAACTGCACACCTAGAATCTAGAAAGTATACCCCTCATCTGCTTTTCCTATTGACTTAATGCCAAAGCAGTGCCCCCCTAATTTCCTTGCCTTGATTTTCATTAGTACTTTAAGACCAACATTCCACTACACAAATCAATGAAAACACAAGAGGTAGTAAGAACAATCAATTTCAATTCACTAAAGTCCCCTTTGACCTTCTCCTTGACTGTGGTCCTAGGGATACCATTCTCCTTCAGAAATCACTATACTTGTATCAGAGGCTGGGGTTGACTAATGACAAAGATTCATCTTACAAGGATGCACAAGAGGCCAGCAGTTGGCAGTCTCCAGAGGAGGTGCAGTAGGCACTGGGTACAGATGCTACAAAAGCACCTCACCAACACTAGTACATTTGAGCCTAGAAGAGCTACCAGACACCAAGACACTGATGATGTCATCAGCCTCCTGAACAATCTTCTCCTTTGGGCAGTACCCCCACCTTTTTGGAAAGTCAGAAAAAGGGCTATAGGATGATATGTTGTCCCACCAGCTGCAAAAACCTCAGAGATGAGTACTTTTTGAGGGACTTGACTTGACACTTAATCGCCCCTTTGGTTAAAATAAATACACTGAGGGCAGTTGGGCATGTTATGCTATAGTCTAAGGTAAAAAAGAGGAAAAATATGGAAGTCCATAAGTGGACCTCAAACAGTTACTAAAATTATGCATACTTCTCAATTTTCCAGAATTTAGAAAAATGTCCACATTTTTGTCTCATAGTCTGTTCCTCATAAATTTTGTGGGTTTTTTTTGGCAAATTATTGGGAACTAAGTCACTAACTAATAATAGGCATCTGAGTTTCAGACTTGAAGTCCTTTAGACAAACCACTACCGTTCTGCTGTATGTTAATGCAAAGGTTATTATGTCAACTTTCTAAGTTTATACGACCAGTATTTAAAAACTGTCTTTAAACTGGAGGCCTCTGTCCTTCTATTAATTTTCACTTTGCCAATAATTATTGTGATAAGAGGTTGAGAGGAATGATTATGTACTGATATCTACAAGTAACAATAATAATAATAATAATAAAAAAGAATGTTCTCCAACAGGGTACATATCTGAAACACCGGGTTCAGGCCGACTCACAATGCAACTGCTGAGTTTGACTGATAAACATTTTACTTGGGCATCTACATACGTCATCCAATTGTAATAAAAAGAACTGACCTAAATGGCAATTGCACTTCTCATACAACTTTAAAGATCTATTTTTTTTCAGTGAATGAAGTATATGTTATAACTCTCAGCTCTCACCATCTTGACACACAAAATCTAGACAAAGTCAAAAATAGGGGCACATTTTAAATATTGCTTTTATAAACTTAGAAAGTTGCTATAATAAAAGGTGTTGTGTTATCGTGCATTTTCTGGAAGATATAAAATCTGAAACTCAAATGTCTACTTTAGTGACTCCAGTCCACAATGACTTGCCAGAAAACCACACATTTGAAGTGGAACAGACTGGAAAAAATATGAGTAAAAATCTGGAGAATTGAGAGGCACATGTAAAGCAGGAATCAAAGCAATACCATATCAGTAAGTCTCACTAAGCAGGAGCTGTTGCCTCTGAACAGTAATGCTTTAAAACTCATGTATTGGAGTGGCAGATGTAAAACAAGCCTTCCTGTTTGTTGTCCTGAAGTTAAAAAGCATGCAATGTGATCAATCAAGACAGAACAGAAAATCTAGGAAGCACAGCTAGGCAGCCACAGATAGATCCATGCTGCTCATATAAAAACATTAACACTAAGTCACACAAGCCTTTCCTATTTATTTCAAGATGCGGTCTGAAACCAAAAGGTTCATATATAGAATTAATCTCTGAAGTGGAACTGTATGATAACCAACCGCTTTTACTATGCATTCCAAATGTTACTGAAAAAAGTCCAAGAATAAATCAGAATATTTCCATTAATAACAGCTATTTTTAATTATAATAAAGCACATGTAGCAGTAATTAATATCAGCCTTTGGGATGGAACTGCACTGGCAGCAGAGCAGACACAGTTTCTGCATTAGGCAATTATAATTAAGGCGCATTTCTTTTGTATTCTTTTTTACTTACCTGGCTGGGACTGGGTGAGTGTGGATTGGAACAAGGATGGGCGGCGGGTGCTGGCCAAACCAACCAGACACTGCACACACACATACACACACACACACACACACACACACACACACACACACACACACACACACACACACACACACACACACACACACACACACATACTGCACTGCAGAACTTGAAGGACTTTGGCTTTGGTAGATCTTAAGTAAAATAAAATTGTAAATACTTTCACTGTCTGAACAGTGCAGCTGAGCAGCTCCGCTCACTGCTGTGGTACATCTGATAACATCAGCCAGAACTTCTACTTGCAAAAAAAAAAAAAATTGAAAAAAATTGGGAATTGAAGGGGACACTCAGGAATTCATGGCACCCCATTATTTTGCCCTCAAAACTGGTAAATGCAGAGGAATTCAGTATGGCTGAGAGGTATGGACAGATACTATGGTGCACACAGATGGTTACCTGCTTTTGGATACGTGTTTTTAGTATGGGTATAAATGGAAGAACCCCATACCACAAGCAGTGATATTAAACTCTTGTACTGCAACCTCAAAAATTTACACAGACTTGTCCTATGCACTCAGATAAACAGCTCAGGTCTGCAGACATTTTTTTTTATGCCAAATAAATAACATTTGCTGCCTCTTTTGCTTACAATAGTCCTTAAACAAACTCTTAAGTTTTGGGGAGTTGCCAGTGTACTCCACAACAGCCTTGCTAAATTCTGAAATCTAATACAAGTACCCTGAAAAAATATAGCTGCTTACCTCTGCCACTATAACAGACAAATTAAGTAACCCCATTTTTAACTTTGAATAAAAGACTTAACCCTGAATGAATTATGTGGATATGCAAACCAAAACTATTCATTCCTGTACAAGACATAATATATTTTTAAACTTCTTATACTCTGCAGGTATTAACTTTATGCATTAAATTTCAAAAAGACATTTTACAAACAAAGGGTCAAATCAGCTTGCCTCCTTTTTTAACAGAACCTACACATTTCTAGCTTTCTTCTGCCTCTTCAGAATATAATCAGGATGGATATGGGGAATATCCTTAAAAATTAAAAAAAGTATTACTGTCACAAATGTTTTAACACATTCATACCATCTCTAGTTGGCTTTCTTTCTACACACACACACACACACACACACACACACACACACACACACACACACACACACACACACACACACTCTCTCACACACATATATGCACACATTCTACCACAGCATCCCTGTTAAAAGAAAAAGCATCTTAAGTTTCCTGCACAACTATTTAGAAAATGTTGCTCTTCATCTTGATGAATACTGTATAACATTTGCCTTTCGTTTTAATATTGTATTCTACTTAAGCATCTGTCCTAGTTTATATTTACTAAAAAACACTCAAGTAATCCTTAAGTATAATAGTGTTTGAAATATAACACGTTTTGCATGCCCATCTCAGCTCACTTTGAAAATCGCCAACACATACACAAATACACATACACAGACAAGCATACATGCAAACAAACATGCATGAGCACACACAAGAACATACATGCAAACACACACACACACACACGCACACACACACACACACACACACACACACACACACACACACACACACACACACACACACACACACACACACACACACACACACACACACACACACACACACACACACACACACACGCACACACACACACACACACACACACACACACACACACACACACACACACACACACACACACACACACACACACACACACACACACACACACACAAACATACACACAGAGAAATGGACTGAAATCATTTGATTGTCTGCTTCTGCTTATCCTCTTTGTAAGCTACAGAGCTTGTGGTTACAAACCGAACACAAAGAAACTTAAATACTTTTACACAAATAAATGATAATTTTGTAACATGTTTTGTTTTTAAAGTAGTCTTTCAATGCCTGTGATTAAAACAATATCATGGATTGTGTCAAAATATCCCATCTTTTATAAATGCTTTTTTACCTGACAGGTAGCAAAAAATTTTTGAAAATTTGTTGACAATGTAATGCAGCCTTTAAAATGTATTAATATATGTGTGAGTGAATGTATGTGTATGTGTCTGTGTGTTTGTTTCTCAACATACCCATAAGTATATGTGTGTATGTGGTATGTAGATGGATATATATATATATATATATATATATATATATATATATATATATATATATATATATATATATATATATATATATGGGTGTGTGTGGGGGGGAGGGAGTGATTTCAGCTGCAAATCTTCCAAATCACATGCTGGTTATCTTAGATGTACATCTTGCCCAAATACCCAGTCAGCTTTTACCTGGCTATGTATGTACATTATACTGCTTAGTGACTGCACTACACAAGCAGTACGTTGTACAAATGAAAAACGTGTAACCATGATGTACTTAAGGTATCTGAGTTGAATTTTACATAATCTAGAAGGTGGGAACTACCTTTAATTCTCTTATTGAATTGTGGAGTAATGCTTTCATAACTCTGACTGAGTCCATAAGTGCCACTATGATCACCAAGAATGCTGGGTCCAGTTATGCCACTGGTCAGGGAATATAACCTTTAACTTGCAAGTATGATTTATGGTTTATGTATTCAGTGTTGAACCATTGGTGAGGTCTCCCTCTTTATGTGTCACCTGCATCCTTGATGTATGCCAGACATAGCTTGCTGTGACACTGTTACACTATTGCAGCTGTGATGTCTGCTATGATAAAAATGGATGTCCCCAGATGCCATTACAGAACATCCTGTTGACCTGCTGATTGCAGCTCTTGTAACTTCAGACTTCATTTTCATTAATGCTGCTGTTCTGGTTGCTGGCATCCTCCTGCTCTGTGCTGAACATCTCCCTGTCATTTCTGTCTTGTGCATCACAGATTAGAAATAGTACTAGCGGTTCCCTCTGATGCCTCCAATGCCGCATTTCAGCCTAACCCGTGGCTAAGTGCAATAGCAGGGGAACTCCATCTTGGGGCTATGATGGCCTTATCACTTATATCCCTGTCCTTCTGGTGTTGACTGGCAGCTAATGCAGAGGATTAAGGCTATGAATTGTTAATCAGCTACAGGTTTGATTCTTTTAGCCTTTATTTGCCTACTGTATGACCTTGAGCAATTCACTTATCCAGATAGTGATTTGGGGCTCTTCTATGTTCTCCTGGACTGCATGCTGGTAACTACCTATGACTCTGTTTTTCTCTAGATTTTGGTACCTACAGCTGCAGATATGCCTTGTTTTATGTTGTGTTTCATGTTAATATCTGGTTCAGTCTTGCTGCTGAATTTGCTTATTGACTATTGTTTGTAGATAAGTAACTGATGCAGGGGAGATCAGTGGTTTTATAATACTGATAACTTGCACCATCATTCACTGTCATTAATACTGCTTTGCCTTCCAAATTGCTGCTGATGCCATGCAATGTGTTTCCAAATGCAAGTCCTGTTTTTCAGTCCTCATGTTTTGGGACTCACTTTAACAGGTCACAACATTTCAAATGGTTACCATTCCATAATAAATTTTCTTAAGGCCATCTTTTCCAACTTGACAGTGTATTTTTACACTGTCACCATGACAAATACTGACCACCCCAAGGACAAGGCTTATGCTGCAACCTTAATGACTGAGGTTTTAAATGTGGTACCTTCAGACTGAAGTTCTCTGGCAGCCTCTGAAAGACAGTCCCAAGAGTTGCACACTACTTGCTTGGTTTGACAAGTAATAGCTGCCTCACGACTTATCCAGTGAATCTCACTCACAATCAAGTAGTGATCAGCTGACACTCTGCCCTGGGGCACATATCTGGCCATCACCCTAGACTCTATTAGGAATTTGACTTGCAAAGAAAAGTTTTCACTCTGCATACTGGGAACATGTGGGGGGGGGGGTTGTGCATAAGAGAAGTGGAGTTCATTTGTTGCTTGAACATGTAAGTACACAACAATGTTTAATTATTCTAATGTAATGAGCTACAGACTGTCCTCATGTCTGATGATGTGACTGCAAGTCCATCACTGACCTACAGCCCTTTGTGCTTTGCTATCAAGTAAAGTTATGAGTCTCCTTGTGTTCAAACACAGTATTTTTGCTTTTATAGAGAGTAGCGTGCAATCAACAGATACAGTTTCCAAAGGGACCAATGGAAAGACCAAAATAAATCACAAGCAGCAGGCAAAGGTATTGGCTACTGTATTCAAAACAGATAATGAACAACTTTCAATCCATTCACAAAAACAAGAGTATTATGATCAAATGAAACAGGATAATGTCTGAGTTATGTTAAAAGTATTACTACCTCCTCTGAAATAGAAAGAACATGATTTGTATATTTTAACTGGAAGGGTAATGGCTGATCTCACTGTTCCGAAAGCATCCACAGTGGTAGATATACAACAGTGTACTGGTTTTATCAGTAAACATAATGAAGAACAAGTGAGTGTCTCAAGCAGCATGACATATTACTTTGACACAATAAATTAGTACTTGTAAAGGTAGTAAGTCTCTGCTTTCCCTGAAATGTCACTGGTATTAATGCCATCAAAAAGAGCACATCAATCCAGTGAATAGAAAAGTTTTTTTTCCAGGTAATACAACTTTACAGGGAACCACTAGGTCACAACCATAGTGTTCTCCTATTCCATACAACAGAGGTGGAACAAAGTCAGATAATTTCTCAGATATACTAACGGCATTTTTACTTTGAGTAGGCATGTTTGAATCTTCTGTTAAAACCTGGCACTCCACTGCATATCATTTCCTGTTTTATTAAATATAACAGGTTACAGATATACATAATGATAATACATTAGACAGAATAAATGGTTCAATACATTGACTATATTCAGCAAATATCTACTGCTGTTTATGTGCCAATGCAGCTTCCTCTGAAAAGTAATGTCCTTTATTTATGTAAAAATCTTAAAGTAGATTTGTGCATTAAAGTCTGTTGCTATGGGAATAGGCAATTAGGTCTCCTTGTAAATAAAGTTTATGTTTTTCACTTCTCCATGTATTTACATTGCAGAACAACAAAACGAAATGCCAAATCTGACATGTCAGATATGTCTGCATTTCCATTACGATGGTGCATTCTTAGACTAGAAATTACTTTGGCTCCCAAGATAAAACCAGTATTTACAGATCTGAAACAGTTGGAACCATCTCATAGCCAATAAAAATAAAAATAATCTTAAAAGCTCCATGTAACTTAAACTAAACTCTGCACTGGAAACAGCAGTCTAAAAGCTTAGCTTGCATTTGGCAGATAAAAGTATACTGGAAACATCTGAAGTTTGTTTTATATCCCTAGAGAAACTGAAGTTCATTTTCAGAGACTGCACTAGCTAATATTAAATTATGAGACTAAAAAGTGAACATTTATTTTCACAATAATTTCTAATTATTGTAATATAATGAGCTATAACTACAGTGAGAATACACATAATAACATCTGACATTATTTTCAAAAGTAAACTAGATTCAGTCCAGTATTCATTAAAATTACAATTAATTCATTAAGATATTACTTTATTATAAATAATAAATTATTAAAAGTTCCTGAGCACCATTTGTTTGACAGAAGTAAACATGGCTTTATCTCACCTGTGAAAAGGGTTCTCAGTCACTAGAAAAATGAAGGATGTAATACAACCATGCGACTTGTTGCTTTTAATCTGTCAGCAGTTACAGTACAGCTAGATCACAACTACAGCATAACTGCAACCAGTCAGATTGTTGAGTCTGTCACAAGTAGTTAGTTGATGGCCATTTATAATGAGGAACACAGAAATCTCTCCCTACAAAACATGATGTGATTGCATTTGACATAATGTTACTTTTAGGTGTACAGTCACTCATATCACAGTTACTCAAGCAAAAGAGCTCAAGATGGCAGGTGCTGCGACTCACTTCACTTAGCGTGATTTCTTACCAAGCAAAATCAGTGGTAATTTTTTACTGTCTCCAACTTCAAAGCTTTGAGGAAAAGTGGTGATAACTAATATTGTAAAACATCTATTGTATTAGTGATGGCTCTTTGTATCAGGAGAAGTGACTTTATTGTGAGAATAATGAAGTAAGGGAATGGATGTCTTAGTAACCCCCACATGAGAATGCAGTGGTACTGCCCCCCCCCCAACACATGCGTGTCCCCCACACACACGCACATTGTTTATCTATTGTTTTTTCCCTCCAATTATTGAAGACCTGAACAACAGCCATGAGAACATGTATTTACGTAGGCTGTCTGGACTGAGTACTTTTTGCTGGTGAACTGTGTTTTGAAGCACATGGTCTCAAGTAATTGAAATGGATCCCTATTTGCATAAGTGTTCAGAACCAATTCTACTAATATCACTGCATTATCACATCTGCTGATACTGAATATGCTCTATACAGCCTGTCTGGATTATACCTGTTAGAGAACAGCTGTCTGTTCAGCCTTGTCAATACTTCACTGTATGGAAACCACAAAACCTTTTTCTCCATTAATGGGTAAAGTATATACTTCTTGCCTGCACTACTGTCTGTCAATTTAAGGGCACAGCATTGCTATGTCTGAACTCCTCTGATATAGTCACTGCTGCAAAGAACAAATATTTGTATTCGTTTTGCTGGGAATAGTCTGCCAGTACTGTAAGTGGTGAATAATAATTTACTTGCTTCTATTATTACTTCTGACATGCCTGTCTGTCTGGGTTCAGAGATCTGCAAACTGTAAGCCAAAATGGGCAGCTTTGACTGCAACAATTAAGCATATAAATGCAATTTGTTAAGAAGCAGCTTTCAGCAGAACATGAGCAAGTGAGTTATTATTCAGTTCTGTGCCTAAATAAAACATTACAAAATGCAAGATCTCAGCTTTTGAGAAGGTAGATGGAAAATAGTTCACAGAGACATATTTTTGTGCTGTAAATAAGGAACAGTATCAGATACATTAGTTGTGTATGTATTTCTATATATGGCTAGCAGAGTGTTGAGTTACATCATCCCGGTGAAAGAAAGTGACCAGCAGAACACAGATATGCTTCCTTTTATTTAAAGGGCAAAAGTCCAGATACTTTTGAAAAGAACACCAAGACAATCCAGATGGCATAACATAGCTCACCTGTATTATCTGCTTCTTAGAAAAGACCTGAGGAAAAGGATTGGAATGCTTCTAAATAGTACAGAATACATCAATGAAGGCGAACAACAGTAGTCTTTATGATACTTGAGGAAATTGGCATTTCTGAGAAGACTGAGATGTTATGTCATGTTAGTGGGCCTGGACTGCATGTATCTAGCAAATATTGGGCAAGTAGTTAGCTTACAGTACTTCAAGGAAATGCTTGGTTGTCTAGGACAGGGATCAGATGTGTTCCATCTGTCTAGGTGTTGGTGTAAATGGTTGACCGCCAGGCACGAAAGGCAGGGAAATGGTAGAATAGGAAATAGTGTGGCTAGAGGTTAGGAGTGCAGAGTCCTCACCAAAAATACTCTCATAAAAGTATAAAGAACTATGAGGTATCTTTTTATAATCTATTTATAATGAACAATTCATAAGGAAGAACTAACAAAACATATTTATTTACTAAAAAATAAACACAAGACAACAGAGTAAAAGACTAAGAGAAGAAAGAAGGGGGACATGAAAATACAGCCGACAATATGGTAGTGATGTGCTCTTAGACATCAGTAAGATTCTATTAGCTATGGCAGATAATGAACAATGTACAAGGAATTAGCAAGCACAGATAATTCCATTATTAGACAAATTATTCTGTTTATATGGGAATGTCAGTTTCAGAGTTGACTATTACAATTAACAAGTATTCAACAAAAGCTCCAATTACATCTATACTACAGGATGAATTATTCTAAAGAACACTTTTTTGTGTGCAGAAAGTTTTTAATAGTACAAAGCATGTAATGCCTGAATCCAGTGCTGAAATATAGGTGGACAAGCATTATTTATTTTATTGGGATAGTCTTCCTTGTCACAGTCAAATGTTTATGGTAGTTTACATTTCGATTTAGGAATATAAGAAGGTAGAAGAAGCTACAACAAAAAACACTTACTCTGTGAGAATGAAAGAAGTCTCCCATACCTGCTTATAGATTTCTTCCCAGAGGGTATGTAGTGATTGGAATTGTAAAATCTATTCCCCATGCCTTCTAAAGAAGAGGTCCCAGTTCATCAATTGCCAGAGAGAACAAAGTAATTACTTGCTAGCCTGTGAGGACTTATAAATCTGCTGAAAATGAGATTTCTTGAAAGTATTTCTTACTAATGACAAGATGTGTTGCTGTGTTGAACCTGTTTGTGCTCATCTGTAAAACTATGAAGCGCATTATCTCTGACCTCATTAATTTGGACATTGACAATGTCTTAACTCTGGATCCTCAACAATTCAGCTTTTTCAAAGGAAGTTCCTGCTTCTTTAACCTTATTAATTTCTTTAAAAAAGTAACCTAAGCAGTGGACAGCAGTTATACAGTGCATACAGAACATCTAGACCTGGCCAAGGCCTTTGACAGTAGTAAGCATGCAGATATTACTGACAGACTTGAAAATCTGAATATAAAACCTTATATCATGTGGAGGATAGATAAATGGTTGTCTGACAGAACCCATGTGGTTAGACTCACAGGTGCTACTTCTGAAAACAAAAAAGTTACCAGTGGTGTACAACCGGGCTCATTGTTGAGCATTCTCTTTTTTGGCCTACATTTCTCAGATCTTCAGGCCAGTACTTGTTATCTATGGTTATCTAAGTTTTCAGATAACTGTAAATTGGGTGATGTTATTCAATCTTCTACTGACTCATAATTGCTTGAGCATGTTAACAATTGGTACAAGGACAATGGTCTCAAATTAATTTTAAAATTATGATATAGGTGACACACCCCCTCCAATCAGACACTGTTGTTAGGGATCTAGACACTCTTGTTGATAATGCCTTATCATTTGACCAACATGTCTACACAACAGTTTGGAAAACCTTTCATCTGGCTCAGTTAATTTCCAAAGGCATCTCCACTAGATCCAAAGAAGTCTTAATTCCCCTTTACTCGCATTTCATCAAACCCATTATTGACTATATTGCATCTTTTGGCATGTATTTGTCCAAACATATCACTCAACTAGAGAGACCTCATAGATTCATAACTAAAAAGATCAGTGGACTCAAAAATCATATTTATCAGGATAGAGTGGTAGCCCTCTCGC
Source organism: Protopterus annectens (assembly GCF_019279795.1). Lineage (NCBI taxonomy): Eukaryota > Metazoa > Chordata > Ceratodontiformes > Protopteridae > Protopterus > Protopterus annectens. The sequence continues at coordinate 626,380,162 of NC_056744.1, forward strand.
TGTACACAGTATCTTACAGACTCCTCTGTGAAAAACTTTGTCTAGGCTTTCCAGGCATCAAAGTTGTAACCTTCCTTGACCTCCTATTCCTTCCCAGAACAAATGCCTGTTTAAACTAAATCATCAGTAGATAAGTAAGACATGCTGGCATGATAGAGTCATATGTCATTGTATCCCTCACCTTTGAAATCAGCGTCCTTTATATGTCAAGCAGAGTAGCACCCTTGCCACCTTCAAGGTAAACCAAGATAATCGGATGGGCAGCCTCAAATTCTTTCCCAGTCTATATTATTTTGCCCCCCTTGAGGCTAGACAGAACATTTGAATAATGTTCTTTGGGTAGGCCTGTAATGGTCTGCAAACTAATTATATAGTACTTACCCATGAATTTATAATATGCTTGTTGGATGCATTTTAAATGTGCAGTTGGCGAGTATGAAGTTAAAATCAAATGTTTTAGGTCAGGACTGGGAAACGTGCCTTTAAAAGTAATAGGATCTTAATGAATTTTTATAATGAGAACTATTAAGTCTGAGATGGTAGACGGATTGTGAAGCAGTGGCTCACATTTGTATGTGATAAGAAATCTGTGCAGAGTCTGGCTAGTCAGTCAATAGTACTTTAACTTTATCCCTATTGTTATTGTTGATGCAGATGTGTTGCCAGTTAAGTAGGGATATGAGAGCAGAGGGAAGTTATGTTTCAAGGATGTATTTGGAAATAAAATGGTTCATGGAGCAAATCGTCTGCTATATGGTAAAAAGAATAAAACTCCATAGTTTGAGTGAAAACTGTGAATTTTATGAAGATGAATTATCACAAGCAGCTCTCTGAGGTTATGTGTAAAGTGACGATACAGTGTCATGTGTGTTGTTCAGAAATCAGTAATGGTAATGTAAGGCATTACTGTATCCTCTAACATGCCTAATGATGTAGTCAATAGTGTAGACATGCCTTGAAAATCATCTATGATGTAAAGACTGTTGACCTTTGGATGAGTTTCTGCAAGGTACTTCTCATCAGAAGAATATATATAAAATACCTGTCATCACTGATTTGGGTGGTCAAACATCCACTACATAAGATACAATTTTTTATCCTCATGTAGTAGTATTATTTAGTTAACACTATAGTTATAATCAATGTTCTTTTATGAAATTATACACTATTTAAATGTGAATTACACACTAGGAGTAATAACATATGTTTCTTAAAAGTTTTAATAAGTAGTTTACTACATTTGCATATATATAAGGCTTAAATGACAAATATCCATTTCACTCATATTTGGGTTCCATTAAGTCCTTTGGTGCTGATTTCTTTTATTTTGAATTTTTTTATTATTTTAAATTAAAAATAAGAAGATGGTCTTAAATACTGTTGTGAAGTTCTCATAATTATATATACAAAATAGAGCTAAGCTACTGCCGATGAATTCTAAAGTACTACTTGCAAATGCAATGGCGCGAATGCAAATGCCGGAACTGACCAGGAAGGTACATAAATCTAAACTGTTTCCCAACAGATTAAAGCCAAAGAGTAAGTTGTTGATCTTTATTATATATCTAGGACTATTCAGATACAATGTACTGATTTTGAAATGGATTCCAGCCATGAATGTAAATGATCAGAAAGATGAATTCTGAATACAAAAAAAGTATTTCAGATTGTAATATATGCAACTATGTAACATACATACATTGTTGCTCCTTGAAGTCAGAGAGAATTTAGTTTTATTTTTATTCTTCATGAGTACCTCACAATTACCAGATAGGCTCAAGTCAAAAATCATCTTTCCCTGAAATGTCCTTAAACTCCTACAAATCTGTAACCAAACAGTTTAGTGTAACTATTGATTGCAATAACACTGGTAATCTCCGATAGCTTCTTTTAGTGAAACTGATTCAGAAGCATATTGAAAGAGTTTCATGTTACTTAAGGTTAATGTTCTTAACTATTCTAAGTGGGGTATGAATCATCTTTCATCTCTTACTTTATCGTTCATAGTTTTTAGTAGGTACTCTTTAGTTTTTGAATCTGAGGATACTAACTTTTTTGTTTTATATATATATATATATATATATATATATATATATATATATATATATGTGTGTATATATATATATATATATATATATATATATATATATATATTTATATCTATCTATATATATATATATATATATATATATGGGTCCCCTTCAAATGATCGAACAACATCGAATCACTGATCTGTCCAGATGAATGAAGTTGTGAAATATCGAACCTTGTGACTGGAGATCAACTTAAAGTGGGGAATGGGAAATTTACCATTCTCTTCACCGTAGTGCGATCTCACACTTGGTATATTTAAGTAGCAGGGGATGTGGGAAGTACAGGGGGCTTGCTCCCCTACAAAAACATGAAATAAGAAGCTTTGACTTGTTAGATTTTTCTTTTATTTACAATTTGATATTTTACAACTTTGATCCTCTGGTCTTCTATTATCAGAGGTTCAATGTTGTGAAATTTCGATCCTTTGAAAGGGACCCATATATATCTATCTATCTATATATATATATATATATATATATATATATATATATATATATATATATATATATATATATTTATATCTATATCTATCTCTCTGTATATATAAATATATATATATATATATATATATATATATATATATATAAATATAGACGAAGATATATAGATTGATAACTATTTACTTCCCTACTTACATTAATAACCCCCCCCCCATCACACAGGATTCGTTAGTCTCTTATACCTCTTTTAATATTTCTATATTCATTTATTCAAATGGTTTTCTTTATTATGAGGCCCACATTGCTACTATTTCTGCCTCTGTAAGCCTCACTTGCATCAACATATTTGGTTTTACTACCTGTTATTATGTTATTTGTTAATTGGGTAAAGCCATTTGACACAAACTTCTCTTATGGGGTGATCCAGGGTCAAGAGTCAGAGTAGGCTAATGGAGACCATACCTCTCAACCACACCAAATTCCTTGGCATTTACCGGTTTTGAGGGCAAAATATTGGGGTGCCACAAATTCCTGAGTGGCCCCCTTAATTTCCGAATTTCCTGGACTTTTTTTTTTTTGTTACCACTTTATATTTATTACTGATGTCACCATCACCAGCCAAAAGGGGTGGGCGTGATGACATCAGCTACTGCCTGTTGGACTCGGAGGGAAACAAAAATGGCGGCTGATTAAGTTTTGCAAATTTCGCCCACATGTCAGATAGGTTCAGTGCTAACTTTACCCCCCTCACCCCCTAAAGGGCCCATCTCTATACCAGAAGAATGCAAAGTTCCTGTAATTACGGCTGCACAGGTAAAAAACACACTCTCCAAAGCCAAGAACATAGCATCCACGGGACCTGACAACATCCCAGGCTGCATTCTACATGAACTACAGAATGAACTGGCACTCCAACTAAGCACCATGTTCAATCATAGCCTCACCTCAGACTTTGTGCCCACTGAATGGTGCACAGTGACAGTTATCCCACTCCATAAAGGGGAGCCACCACGGACCCCGGGAACTATAGCCCCATTAGCCTAACGAGCCTGGTCTGCAAGGCTATGGAACGTATCATGATGGAACTTATAAACAAAGACATTGGTAATCTCCAAAATCTGGACCCCACCCAGTTTGGGTTTGTAAAAGGCAGATCATGTCTCCTAAACCTGACTGACTTCTTTGAAGCAGTCACCAAAGCCATAGATGAGGGTAAGGTGGTCCACACAGCCTATCTAGATCTTGCCAAGGCTTTTGACACCACCCCCCACTCTGGAATTATAGATAAACTCACTAAACTAGGTATAAATCCCTATGTCACAAGATGGGTTGCCAACATGCTCACTGACAGAACCCACACTGTGAAAGTAGCAGATTCCAAATCCGACTTCAGACCAGTGACAAGTGGAGTACCACAGGGTTCAGTCCTGTGTCCACTCCTGTTTGGTATCTACTTTTCTGAAGTACAGGCTAACACAGAAGGTCTTTGGCTAATGAAGTTCGCAGATGACTGCAAACTAGGAGCCATAATTGAAACTCCTAATGATGCAGACATCCTACAAAAGGGCCTCACTGAGACAGATGCCTGGTGTCAAAGCCATGGCCTCAAGCTCAATGCCAAAAAGTGCATTGTCATCCCCTTTGGTAAAATCTCTGTACCCATGAGCTACCACATAGCTGGTAATCTACTTAACACCGAAAGTGTGATAAGAGACCTTGGGACACAGGTGGACAGTAGTCTCTCCTTTGATAATCACATTGCCACAGTAGTCTGGAAATCCTTCTACGTGGCACACCTCATCACAAAAGGTTTCTCATCCAGGAAAAAAGAGGTCATTGTTCTCCTCTACTCATCACTCATTAGACCCATTATAAAGTACAACATCCCTTTTGGTATGTACCACACAAGACATTTACAACAACTGGAAAGGCCGCAAAAAAAACTCACAAAGAGGATTACTGGCCTCAAACAGATGCCCTACGCAGACCGTCTCAAAAAACTCCAGCTTTACTCCAGTCCATTTCCATTTACTTTAAATATTGCTGGGCCACTTCAGTTATCTCTCATTTAATTGTCCAGGGGCTCGGTGTGTGTGTGTGTGTGTGTGTGTGTGTGTGTGTGTGTGTGTGTGTGTGTGTGTGTGTGTGTCTGGTGTGAGTGATGTGTACAGGATGTTAATGAATCCCCGGGCTGGACATATAGGGTATAAGGTCTTGTTCACTTGCAAAAAAAAAATAATTAAGCAGTTTTGAGGTATGTGAAAAGACATACTACAATATTCACATAAGGATGTTTGCCTCTAATTTTTCAAGAAAAATAAGACTTCAAACAATTTTGATCAAGTAGACAGGTTTCAACCAACTGTAATTCCTAAAGCTTTAAAGTCACTCATCCTTTTTCATGAGTGGATGGATTTCTTTCAGGTTTAGAGAGAATAATGGAGAATATTTTGTATGTTTCAGTGAATATTAAGCACTTTTCAAGTTAATTAAATATATATTGATGATATCTGTTCTAATGCAGTTTTACTGTAATATGCTTATTGTAAAGATAAGGAAGAGCTTAGTGTTGTCATTTTAGCTTATGTTTCTGTTGGTGTTTGCTACTGTTTCTATGCACTTAATGTATTTTTCTACTCTTTTGTTAGTGCTGTTAGTTGTCATTTTTGTCTGTTTGGTGGAAGAGAAGTGCTTTGACAAGTTATCTGATTTGTGTTAATGTATAGTGTTAATACTTAATTAAACAGCCGTGCCATTGTTGATGTTCTCATTAAATTAATAAATAACATGTAACTGATGACTCAGATAAACTGGCATGATTTTGTGCATTATGAATTATCTTATTTAGAAAGTAATAGCAGTCATGAAGCAATTTTAGAAATTCTGCCCTCCAGTTTAGAAACCTTAACTGCATTGCAGTAAGTGATGTTGAAAGATGAGAGGCCATGCCCAAGGTATGTGACATTCAAAGCATACATACCATATGCAGTGAATGCCGATCGGCAGAGCTGGTCATGGTATACCCAAATGGCTGTATAAGCAGATGGTAAAGAGCATCATAATTAAAATGAATGGCATTGTGCATGGAAGTAAGGGAAATCAAGATGGAGGTGTGATTTAGAAATGCATAAATTGCATAACATAGTGCTTTAACAGCAGTGGTAATGTCTGCAGCTAAATCATTGTGTTCATGCTAATGAACCACAGCACTATGTTAGGGGTTGCTGCAGCATTAATTAATGTATACATGCAGGAAGCTTTTGTTGCCACTATGAGCCACAAAGATGCACACCATCACTCTTGGAGGTGCTGAGTCACCTAACCTTGCTTAAAATTTCAGATTCCTCTACACTGACATTGTGAACCAGTACAGTGTGAATATGGGCATGATGCAGGACCTGGTGGACATGAGCCTGTCATACTTGTAGGCCTACAAGTATGACATCAGCCTGTCATACATGATGGCTTGTAGAAGCCATTTACCTATCTCAGTGGATACTATGGTATGTGTGTATTTATGTATATTAGTTACAGGGACTTGTGGGGTGGTACTGCGGTAGTGTTGTTACCTCACAGCAAGAGGTTCTCCTGTTCAATTCTTGGCTGGGCTTGGGAGTGCCTTCTGTGTGGAGTCTGCATGTCCTCCCCATGGTTGGGTAGCGTTTGAAAGACATGCATGCGTAAATGGGCATGCCTTCGTTGAAGGTTGGGCGTCGAGCTGGCATCTCGGCGTTTCGTAAAAATCTACTGCCAATCATTAGCGGACCGGAGTTCCGCTGTGGTGACCCCTTACCTGGAAAAGCAGAAAGACAAACAACAGCAACAAGTTACAGGGACTTTTTAGATAACAGCAAGGGACATGGTAGGGGTTCCTGGCCATCCATTTTGTGAATACATCACCAGTTTCTCAGTGCCATGCTGTAGCATCTTGGGAAGCATATGTGGTTCCCTTACCATAGAGGAGAAAGAGCAACCACTGTATGCTACTTCTATGATATGGACCATTTCCCAGAGGTACTAGGGGCCATAGACCACACCCACATTGAAATAAATGCCCCATCTGGGAATCTATATTAATTCATTAATGTCAGGTGGTCTGTAATGACCAGGGTATCATTTACAATGTGCCAGGAAGCTTCTCAGGCAGTTATCACAACTCGCACATATGCAACTCGTGAGCTTTATCAATGGTTTGTAAGCTGTGACATCCCCAGTGGCATATTATTGGACATGCTAGATATGCCCTGGAGCCCTGACTGATGACACCCCACAGAAATTTACAGAAAGAAACAGACCAGGATTGAATTCACTAAATAATGACAGGCATTTGAATTTCAGACTTCATATTCTTCAGAAAATAAATGGTAACACAAAACCTTTTATTCTAGCAATTTTTTAAGTTTATAAGATCAGTATTTGAAATGTATCCTGTATTCCCCACATGATTGGCTTTGTCCAGGTTTTTTGTGCTAAGACGTTGAGAGCTATGGTTAGAAGTGAGAACTGAATTCTGTATTCCCCCATTATTGGCTTTGTCCAGTTTTTTTTGTGCTAAGAGGTTGAGAGCTATGGTGAGAAGTGTGAACTGAATTCACTAAATGACAGCCATTTTAGTTTGTCTTCCTATCTTTTAGGAAACTGCTGATTTGGCATAGCGGTATGTTGCTCTGGCTGTAATGCACAGGGTCATGGGTTCAAGACTTGGCAGTAAAATGCATGGTGGTAACACATTTTATTCTAGCAACTTTCCAAAATTATACAAGCAATGTTTAAAATGTATCCCTGTTTTTTGGCCTTTTGTCCCCCCAAAAAAAAAACAAACTGAAATTGAAAATAAGTGTGAGAACAAGAAGCTGTGCAAGATGCCTATGGCTTACACTACTGTCATTTTATATATATGTATATATATATATATATATATATATATATATATATATATATATATATATATATATATATATGGGTCTAGGACATTTCACTGAATGCACATTTCACTGAAACTCAAATGACTGAACACAAATCATTGAAAGCACAATTCACTGAAAACTCAATTCACTGAAACACATTTCACTGAAAATTATATATGGCCTTTTCCCCACTGTAGTGCAACCCTGGAGTTAGTATATATAGTAAGGGGGTTTGGAGGGCACTGCCCCCACATCGGGGGGTGTAGTCCCCCACATATTTTAAGTATATATTATGTTCGGAAAAGAGCAATATATTAGAATTGCAAATATTCATGTATATAGTTCAAAATATTTAAAATATGTTGGGGGCTATGCCTCCCCCACACCCCCCGATGTGAGGGGGCAGTGCCCCTCACCCCCCTTACTATATATATTAACTTCAGGGTCGCACTACAGTGGGGAAAAGGCCATATATAGCTTTCAGTGAAATGTGTTTCAGTGAATTGAGTTTTCAGTGAATTGAGCTTTCAGTGAAAAGTGCACACTAATTTCAGTTTCAGTGAAATGTGCATTCAGTGAAATGTCCTAGACACATATGTATATATATATATATATATATATATATATATATATATATATATATATATATATATATATATATATACTGTGTGTGTGGAAGTATTTTTTTTGATGGAAATGTTCTGAATTGGACCGTTTTGTCATTATTGGTTCATGCATTTTGTTCCATTGCCTACTGGAAAAATGTTAAAACAATACATTTAAAATGTGCTCCAAGTCTAACAAGTGTGCTGTTTTATACAAGGAATATAATTTAATAAAGTCAGGAAGGTATATCAGAGAACACATGTATGTTTCTTGTTTTGTGTGCAAGGGGCCTATGATTTGAAAACAGCCCAAAACTAATCTTTATCCACCACTAGCCAGATGCATTTTCTTTGCATGTGGTGTGGGTGTCAATGCTGTTTCAATGAATGTGAGTTTTAAGGGCATATAAGTTTTAATGCTAAGTCTATTTTCATTGTGAGACAGTATTGCTTTGTTTAGCAGATGTCTATTAATGCTTGTGCAGTGTTGTGCTGTAAAATGTAAAAATAAAATCCAAATAATCATTGTAGAAGTAAAGCAGTATGCACACATTAGTGTTTATGGTAAATGGGGTGAAATAACCAGGTAATGGGATATTGGAATGGCTACATGGGGACTCTGGTGCCATATTTTGGTTGTCTGTTCTTCAGTTTCCGTTTGAAAGTTGGTATCCCACAATTCCATTGGAGTGGGTGAGGTTACATAATTATGTGTGCAAATTTTATGTTAATCGGTGTACAGATTTGTACCTATTTTTGATGGGCCTTGTCCAGATTTTTGATGTTTCCAGGTTAAGAGGTATGATGGAGACTGAGAGAGAATCAAACCATGGCCTACAGGATGAAACTTATTAGCAGTTCCTATCCTTAATCCACTGCACTGCCAGGAATTTGTCTGCTTTGAAGTACTTTTGTCCAGTAACTGTCATATAGTCATGAAAATATATCCTGAATGAAAGCACTGCTCCATTGACCTGCACCATTCCATTTCTAAGTGTAGCCAAAGGAATCACATGCAAGGGTCTGTCTTGGAGTCGGGTCTGAGTGTTCATTTAAAGATGTCTGATTTAATGGCATCTGTATACACACGTTTTATCTTACACAGAATTTTCCAGCATTAATTCTCTGAGATGTCTACTCTTATCAAGATGGTACTCTGTAGACAGTCTGTATTTTAGGTTCAGCCTTTACTGAATTCAGAGCCAGTCAGTAAACCAGTACTAACTGGATTATTTGTTCTACAGCTGCAACATTTAGGGCTAAACAGAAGAAAACAGTAGGCAGATGAAAGTGAAGAAACAGCTCTTTGCACTTATTCCTCTACAGATATCATAAATCTTGAGTTATGTGTAAAAGACTCACAGTCACTGTACTAGGTTAAATGTGTGTGTGTGTGTGTGTGTGTGTGTGTGTGTGTGTGTGTGTGTGTGTGTGTGTGTGTGTGTGTGTGTGTGTGTGTTTATGTTTGTGCTCGAGTATACTTGCCCGTTTGTGTGTTAATTCAGAAATTCAAAGAGCAACAATGTTCACACAAAAGCCACCTTTGCTCTCAACTAGTATATATTTTGTTTACTTCTGTAATAGTCACTCAAACTGCAAAGGATTTTTTTAAACACTTATGAGTGCGAAAATATATAAAATTTGCAATCTGCTACTTTGCTGCAAATTATAATTTAAAACAGGAACATGTTTTACATTTCAGCTATGTGCTGTTGCTTTTGGAGGATATAATTCAGACAGTAACCATGAAAGGTTGATGTATAATATCAGAAGTTTTTTTTACCCTACTTGCATAGCTTGGAGCCATCTTTAAATCTAAAACCTTCCCTGCTGGATTTAACTACTGTGGTGTCCTAGATGAGTGTATTTCTCTAAATTTACTCTACCTACCAGCTACTTAGAGTTATACTGCAACAGTGTGCTGATTCCTGTTCTCTGGACCTATCTGCAAGCTGCCTCTCAGTTAAACAGGATAATTTAAAAGTTTATCTTCTGGTGTCTTACAAGCTCCCTGTTTTACTCTACCTACCAGCTACTTAGAGTTATACTGCAACAGTGTGCTGATTCCTGTTCTCTGGACCTATCTGCAAGCTGCCTCTCAGTTAAACAGGATAATTTAAAAGTTTATCTTCTGGTGTCTTATAAGCTCCCTGTTTACTCTACCTACCAGCTACTTAGAGTTATACTGCAACAGTATGCTGATTCCTGTTCTCTGGACCTATCTGCAAGCTGCCTCTCAGTTAAACAGGATAATTTAAAAGTGTATATTATGGTGTCTTACAAGCTCCCTGTTTACTCTACCTACCAGCTACTTAGAGTTATACTGCAACAGTGTACTAATTCTTGTTCTCTGGACCTATCTGCAAGCTGCCTCTCAGTTAAACAGGATAATTTAAAAGTTTATCTTCTGGTGTCTTACAGGCTCCCTGTGTAGGTTTACATTTACATATCTTTGTATTCCTGACACTTTGTACAATACCATTTTGAGACTTGCACTCTAGGACCTGCACCCCCCCCCCGCATTTCCTTGCAGGACTGTAAATTTTTGTTTCTACTTGGGTAATCTTTGGGTTTCTGCTGACTTACTTCCATTAACATTACCCTGCAAAGAACAGTGTATGTGTTCAACTTTCCTTATATGTAGGGTAGCACACACTCAATCAGACCAACTCTGTCCCCACCTAAAATGCTCTTTAGCCAACCCCACCGTTACACCCACTGCCTAATAATTTCCTTTACAGTCATTCCCAGTATTAAAGTTTGAATTTGGTTACAGAAATCAAGTATAGCCCAAATAGACTATCTTTACCACTTACCCTGCAATCCTTGCCAAAGGTTTTAGCCCACTCTAGGACCTGTAAACCCCCTGCATTTTCCTTGCAGGACTTTAAATCTTTATTTGTACTTGGGTAATCTTGGGCTACTGCTGACTCACTCCCATTAACAGTGTTGTGTGCTCTGAAGTGAGTTACTTCCCTCCCTCATTTGGCTCTCCTTAGCATTTCATTGGCTCACACTTTGTCATTCTTTATTTGCCTGCCCACTGACAGCAGATCAGAAGTTTTTTTACCCTACTTGCATAGCTTGGAGCCATCTTTAAATCTAAAACCTTCCCTGCTGGATTTAACTACTGTGGTGTCCTAGATGAGTGTATGTCTCTAAATGTAAGTACATTGGCTTCTATTGCACAGAGTATAAGTTAAAAATACTAGTGACTGATGCATACTGATTTTGGATGCTGCCATTGGGAAATTTAGGCTCTCTTGTTTGTAAACACACAGACACCTTTCTAGTCCTCTCTTTTCCCCCCTCCATATCTACACACCACAGACAGCTTTCTAGCCCCTGTTCTATTCCAACCTACCACCGGAATTAGCCTAGGTGATTATTTTTCGCTAACTGCTTCAGTATCTGCTCCTACCAGCTCAGTTCGCCCTGCAGGCTCACTCTGCTCCCCTCTCTACCCCCAATTCCCACCCACCCCCAGGGGTCCTACCCTTATACTTACTAACCACACCTCTTCCTCTTCCCATTACTCTCTAACCACATCTTTTCCTCTTCCCATTACTCTCTAGCCACACCTCTTCCTCTTCCCATTACTCTCTAACCACACCTCTTCCTCTTCCCATTACTCTCTAACCACACCTATTCCTCTTACCATTACTCTCATTACATACCTCTTGCTCTTACCATTACTCTTCAAACACATTCTTCCTCCTACCTTTACTTTGTAAACACTCTCCAGTTACCCAACAGCACTAATATTAACCTCTCACCACTCTCCTTTTATCACACACACCCTACTCCCTTCTTTCATCTCCACCCAGTGAATTTATTTTTCTACCTACAAACAATCTATATTTATTCATACAATGTATAAACAACCCATCCCATCTTATGTCCCACTCTTATTCACACTCTCACTACTACCTCCTTAATCCTCACCCATCTTTTCACCTCCTTTGAAAACCCACTAGGCCCATACCTAATCTACCCCAAGAAAGAAACCAACTCTCCAAACTCTCCTCTCCTTTTTATTCATGCTAATATAACATCCTCATCTAACTACATACTTCCTACATACTATAGAACACCACGCATAAAATACAACAATCAGAACCCCAGGAAAGGCCTACCTCTATACAGCGAATTCCCCAACCCAAACTATCTAAGTGCACTACTCTCTTTAAAGGATGGTGACATCCACCCTAACCCAGGCCCACCAACAACTCCTATCTCTCTCCTCTACCACAAAGAATCACCTACTCATGCCCTGTCTAAACCATTGAACTCCCTTTTAATTGCTCATCTTAATATATGTAGCATAAACAATAAAGTAACTCAACTCCAAGCTCTAACTGAAATCTACTCCTTTGATATTCTCTGCTTAACAGAAACTTGGTTAAAACTTGTAACCAAAGACAATGAAATCATCCCACCTGGATATAATATCCTGAGACTAGACCGAGTATCCAAGAAAGGTGGTGGGGTTGCTATCCTATATAAATCTAGCTTACAATTAACCACTCACAACTGTAAACCACCTATAGACTCCAATGCAGAAATTCTTATCTCCAAACTTCATCTTAACAATTCCAAATCCATCTATATTATCTGTATATATCTACCACCTGGTAACAACACTGCCACCATGGAAAACATACTTTGCTGGCTTTCCCAATACCTGCCCCAAGAAACCATAATCCTAGGCGACACAAACATTGACTGGAGCTGCTACTGCAGCAGCCTTCCCACAAACCATATTAACCTATATGGGTATTCACAAACCATTAACTCCCCCACCAGAATAAATAAATCTAACAAGAAATCACGCTTATTAGACTGGATTCTCATAAACCATCATCCTCACATTCATGATTCAGGAACCCTCCCTGATGATTTAAGTGATCACTTTCTTACCTATATCATCAGACATAAAATCAACTCTCCCATTCCAATATCTGTCAAAAACATCAGATCTAAAAAGTACCCTGAACTATTCCAAATGAAACTAAGAGCTTGCAACTTGTCTCCCTTAGATGAAGCCGTTAGTTACTTTAACTCCAACTTCCTTGCCATGCTCCAATCAGATTAATTAGAATTAAAACCAAATCTGCTCCATGGCTTTCAAAAGAAACCAAACATAAAATAAATCTTAGGAACAAACTTTGGGCAAAATGGAGGAAGACTAAAAACCCTATAGACCAACTAACATTTAGACAGCTAAGAAATGAAACCAAGAAAGCTATAATATCTGATAAAAGAAACTACTACCTACAATCCCAACAAGCTAATCAAAACAACCCACAAAAATTTTGGGCTAGCATTAACCAACTACTCCATCCAGGTCAATCCACTACTCCAAATCCTCAAAATACTGACCACAAAAATCTACTGAATACAGCTAATGCTTTCAATACCTGTTTTACTAATGCTATACAAACACTAGCTAGTCAACTATCACCTAATAACTTCACTCTACCTTCCTATAAATCAACCTTACCCCCTACTTTTCATATTCAACCTGTCCCAACAACAAATATTCTAACCCTTCTACAGAAACTAAAACCATGCTCACCCTCAGCAGACCAACTACCTGCTGAATTCCTACAACAATCAGCCAAAGCTATTGCTTATCCCATTTCTATTCTGATCAATAGAACTATTACCGAAAGTCATATCCCCAGTTTATGGAAAATCTCCCATATTATCCCCCTCCATAAAGGTGGACACTCCACTGAACTCTCCAACTACAGCCCCATTGCCCTTCTCTCTCCTTTGGCAAAGATCATGGAGAAATGCATTCACAGACAATTACTTGACCATCTAACCCAAAATAATTTACTTTCCAACTGTCAACATGGATTCAGACCTTCACATAGCACTAGTACTGCCCTTCTTTCCGTCACAGATTGTATCAACAAAAACCGCAATCTTAACAAGCTTTCTTCAGCAATATTTATTGACCTATCTAAAGCTTTTGACATGGTAAATCACCAAATTCTCATCAAAATACTGAAATCCTTGTCACTAGACACATCTTCTATAAAGTGGTTCCAGTCCTACCTTGATAAAAGACAACAGGCCGTACTATGGCACAAGCCTCTCTCCACTCACCTGCCTGTCAAACTTGGTGTCCCTCAAGGGTCCATCCTAGGACCTCTACTTTTTTCCATATTTATTAATGACCTTCACCTTGCCATCCCCCAAGCCACATGCATACAACATGCCGATGACTCCACACTGATATGCTCAGCCACCTCCTCTTCTGAACTTCAATCTCTTACCCAACAAGTATTTAACACAGTTGAGCAATGGTTCACACATAGATGCCTTCTGCTAAACCCCAAAAAGACTAAACTCCTCCTCTTCTCTCCCACCAATAAGTCCTCTCCTCTTGATTTCTCAGTTATCTCTACCAATAAAACTGTTATATCCCCTGATCCAACCATCAAACTATTGGGTATCACCATTGACAACAATCTAAAAATACTATAAAAACTGTCAACAAAAAACTTGTCTCTCTCTATAGGGTAAAATCCTTCCTCTTACCTTCAGCTAAAACCACTATAGCACACACTCATCTAATCTCTTCACTTCTTTATGCCTCACCCATTTTTACTAATCTATCTAAAAATAATCTTAGCAAATTGGAAATGTCTTACAATAACATTGCCAGATTTGTTACAGGCATCCCATTTAGAACCCACCATTGCATTAATTTAAAGCAGCTAGGATGGCTTGAACTACAAAATCTGATTAAATTCCATCAACTATCTATAGCCCACAACACTTTTTACAAACCTTCCAAAACTCCTATTCCATCCACACTCATCACTCCCTATAAAAACCTGAAATCCTTAAGGTCTTCTCAGAGACTTCTAGTACATACCACTAAACCAAACAACAAGGATGGTGACTCCCTCTTTTCTAATATTGTTGGAAAAGCCTGGAATCTCCTCCCCAGTGAACTCTCCTCACTTTCCTCAGTATCATGCTTCAAAAACAAATTGAAAGTGTTCATCAGAACACAGTGGTTATGCCCCTGTACTAAGCCTGACTAGTTATGTATCTCTTAATACTTTGCTCTTCCTACCCCTTCTACTCATTAACTGTAATTCCTTCCTTATTAACCATAATACTATCTCCCTCTAGAACATCTTGATTGTACTAGCATGCTATGTTATACCTGTATTCTGCACTGCTGAATTCACTGTGATAACCTGTAATATGCATGGTAAATATGATTTTTTTGTTTAATGTTTCCTTATTTGTTATCTTGTTAATTTCATTGTTCTATCTTGGAGCTTATCTCCCCGGGCCTCTACTGAAAATGGACATGTATCCAGTTAGACTAGCCCAGTCAACAAATGTAAAGTAAAATAAATAAATAAAAATTTAAGTGACAGAAATAATTCTGAGCTTTAATAGCCACAATGGCTAGTGTCTGATGCTTTCTTTGGGTATAGGTACACGAAGGGCACATTATGCTTTCAACAAGTTATTAGATTTGAGGTCTGATGTATAACATTTAATTCATTTATTTTTATTATTACCTAAAAATACTTTTACAATACTCATGAAGTATGCAAACAGCTGAGTTAAGAAACCTTTAATAATGTAAGGATCTAGAATAACTTCAGTTATGCGTATTATGGAATTCCACAAATGGCAAAAGGTGTGGAAAATTGACTTAACTGGAAGGTGCAACAACTCACTTAAAATATTTTGCAGAAATTGCAAATAGATAGGATCCCTGCCCTGCTAAAGATGGAATGACCAAACAAGACATGAAAGCACTCAAAACATTGAGGCCATTCAGTTATTTAGTATAGCCATCTGATGACCAAGTGGAAAAGAATTCCTAACCCAGATAATATAGTATTAAAGACTACTCCAACTATATAGCTAAACAGGTTCATGATGAAAAAGCATACATTTTCTAATACTGATTGGCTTGTAGACCCAAACAAGCCAACAATACTGCTATAGACTGATTCAAAACCTACTAGAATAAAAGCAAAGATAACTAGAAGAAGAAAATAAAATAAAATGTGGCTGTGAAAGAAGAAATGACAACGTAACAGAAAGGAGTGGTATAGGGTTATGCTCTTTTGATGACTTTTATAAGCCTTATATAGTTCAGTAGTTTCAGTATTAATAATACTACAATATTGTTCCCACTTGCATTCTGCCATTTTAAAAGGGATGACAGTGGAGTGCTTGTTCCCTTGAAGTTCTTTGAGGGCATAAAACATTGTCAGTTATCTGTTGTCCAAAACATTCCTCACTATGGGTCTAAGACATGGTACTAACATTGTATATGTAAAACTCCTCACTATGAGTCTCTTTATCATTTAATAGTACTAAAAGCTTCTGTGTAAGCTGTGCAACCATTTAGGACCGTGTACCAGAATGGAAAACAGCTGATCATAACTGGAAGAGGACAATTACCTTATTCATTTTATTTCTGATACTATGAGGAATAGAGCAGCGATGTGTGATGAATATATCAATGCAAGAGACTGAAAATAATTTTTCTTGTTTTGAACTTTATAGTATGGAATATGAGTCCTTATCAAGGATTATACACCAACAATGGGTAGGGTTCAAAGAGCTTGGGGTAGCATGAGTGAGGGCCAGTGTTGCAAAAGCAGAGTTGTTCCATGCTATGAATGACATCAAAGAAGTAAATAGTGAAGAGTGTGTGTGTGTGTGTGTGTGTGTGTGTGTGTGTGTGTGTGTGTGTGTGTGTGTACAGGACTGTAGTCAGTCCAGCGCACTCAAGTGAAATATGCAAGCTAGTATCATCTATCACGCATGATAATGCAAAAATAGGAAGACTGCAACAACTGAGCTACAGCATGTAAGACAAACACACCATGGCTCCATCATTACTGATGGGAAACATGAAGTATGATCTCCCTAACAGCAAAATGTTGGTTAATAGGTGCATTAGATGGGCGCATATTTATATTGTCAAAAATGGTCTCTATACATCTGCTTACACACACTGAAACAAATGAGCACCATGGGAACCCATATAGCTGTTTGCTATTTTTATGGCTCTTAATAGCAGTGACAAGCTCCCAGTGACTGACACTGTCCCAATATTAGAGTTCCTGTGTATATGCATATGTGATCCTCACGCATGCCATTAAAATGAGGTTAATTAGGTATGCAAGTTGTGCTATTTTTATATAAAATTTTATGTATCACATGACTTGGATTACCGTATATTCTATTGATTTTTCTCCCCCCTTAGTTTTTTTTTACTTTTATGGATTTGTGTGTGTGTGTGTGTGTGTGTGTGTGTGTGTGTGTGTGTGTGTGTGTGTGTGTGTGTGTGTGTGTGTGTGTGTGTGTGCGTTTCTGTTTGCACATGCACTAATCCACTGTTAATTGAACACACTTTTTTATTGAATATCAGCTTATTCAAAGTCAGTAGCTTTTTAGAAAAGGACTGTTGCATGTGTGGTTTTCTAACCCTAGTATTCTAGCAAGTTGTGAAACTTCCCACTTGGGTATTTTGAGGTACTCTGTTATCATTTTTCTCTAGTACTGTTTAGATTAGTGTTAGACAATTTGAAAACATAATATAGTGTTTTGTTTTAAAAAGGTTATTGGTAGAAATGTGTAGTTTTTATATTTTATATTTTGTAAAGCTTGAGAAAAATCATATATGCATTATTCCACATCACTAGAAAAAAGCTAAGAAGAAATATTAACAAACTTGTACTCTATAAGAAGTTGTTACTGAGATGCCAAATGCAAAGTATTTCTCTGTACTTGCTCTTAAGTAGGGATCAGGCAAATTTAGATAGACAAGGAAAGTTCTGTGATAAATACATTTAATATGTTTATGGTGAGTCACTGTTTCCTAATACTTCCATTTGGTATTTCATCAGTGAATGAAGAGTTTCAGGGAGTTGCTATGCATGTAATAAAAATGTTATATAGTATTGTTATTATTACTGATGTACAAATATAGAACATGACAAGAGAGTTGAAAGATGTAAATATACTTTTACATAAAACCAGTCACAGTACTAATCACATTATAAGAAACTTGCTGAATTGTCAGTATAATCATGCTAACTTATACTAGTAATCAGGAAAATTTCTGGAAAGCATCTAGCATAATAAGCTGGTATTAACACAATCCAGTGTATTATATTTATTATAACTTGTTTTTAGACAACTTAAGCTTCTATAAGTACCTGAAAAAACTGAGGATTATCCTAAGGAATAGCAATCTTTTGGAAGTCTTTTATAGTGAATGCTTACATATCACATGCAAGAGACCCAGGCTGATATGCTAATTACTTAAGTGTTCATAGGGCAATTGTGGCAAACTTCCCAATATAGGGTGCTGTGTTTCCCATCACCTACTTAAAAACTTCCAGTCTGAAACTGAACTAACTGATTGACACTGAAAAACCCATTAGATTAAACCCTTATTCAAAATCCCACATTTTGTTCTGAACACAGTGATGTTTTCTGGAATTGTTAATTCAAGGTGAATATTGAAAGTACACGTTTCACCTTTTTTCCATCTGAGGGATCACAAATATCCACCTTTAATAAAAAAATAGTCTCCAGCTTTAACCTTCGTGTCCACCTTCATGCTCCTTTTGTCTTCATTTCATCTTTTATTCAGTTTAACCATTACTCATAGCCAGTTGTATCACCCTATGTACTCATATGATATGGTAAACAGCTTCTCTTACAAGTTTCAAGCCTGGCATTGTACTGAAAAGGTCAGAAGACTAATGTCTATATCCCCAAGATAGGTGTTTGGAACTATTTTCCAATGATTGTATCATGAAACATCAAACACTCAAATAAGCAAACATAAAAACAGCAATTATTTTAGAGTGAATTTAAAATGACCAAAAACAGGACTATATACATATATATATATATATATATATATATATATATATATATACATATATATATATATATATATATATATATATATATATATATATATTTTTTTTTCCCCAGGGGAGTAGGTCACACTGCATTCCCCCATACCTCCTGCTAAATAATATTTACCAATTCCAAGATCGCACAACAGCAGGGTAAAGGCAAATTCCCTTACCCTGCTGCAACACAATATTATCTAAAAGGCTGCCAGCAAAACCACCATTAAAATGAATGTTTACTCATATGAGCATTCACTTTTTTAATCAGTAAGAAGCATTCACTCATATGAGTTTTCACACTTCTAGATTGCAGCATTCCAATATTGTCACTGTAATATAACATTAGGGGTAATGCACTCCTGAGGTGCCATCCCTCAGAAGAAAAGTTAATTCAAGATTCTAATTACTTAAGGTGATGATAATACAGGTGGATGTAAAAGCTCCCACAGCACTTACTGAAAAAAAGTATAGGAATTTTCATGCTGTCCTATCTAAAGGTCCCATATGTACAAATACTTTCTTAGATCTCCACTGAAAATATGTATATGCCTAGGAACTAACCCGGTTAATAAAAGTAAATAGGTAAACATAATACAAAATGATTCATATACATCAATCTCCAAAGCACTTCTGAAAGCACATAAACCACTTTGATGTAAAAACTCTTTGTTGCAAACAGAAAGTGCACTTAATAAGGTACTTATAGAAACTTATGCTGTGGTAACCTTCCTCAGTGAATCATTCTTGAATTATATTTACAAATTATCCTTAAAATCCTCTGTCTTTTTCTTTCAGAGCATACTGTCTCCTGTTATCAACAACACGTTTAAGAAAGCAGATGTTCAAGCTACATATCATAGAGTATCCTTAGTCAGATGATTCTTTCTTATTATCACTCATATGCCCTTCTTAATTTACTCATTCAGAGCCAGTGAAATACTGAGAGAACAATCTGTTGTACCAGCATATTTATACTTTACTGGTTTCTACCCTAAAACTGAGGGTGCCACCCCTCCCACCCCTTCCTCTTCTTTTATGTTTCTCTCTCTCATCATCTCTCAGGTCATTATTTTTCTTAATTAACACTAATAGCATCAACTTTTCCACCACCCTATTCGTTGTGGTCACTGTCATACCACTTTTGCCATCACTACCACTAAAAGCCATTTTTTGCCATCTTTTTTTTTTCTTTCTTTGATGTCTGGCATGCCATTCTTAACTGTCTTGACTATCCTTTTCCCCATGTGACCCTGTGATAATCTTCTAACACACTCTCTGTACAGCTTTACATTTCTCATTTGCCAACATGCTACTTGCTATATTCCTTCTCTGCTATGTCATTCCACAATCTTCATGGCTAAACCTTCTTTTAAATATTTTGCTTTTGTCTCTTTGGTCATAGTCTTCAATAATTAATTGCTGCTCTGTTTCAAACACTTTCCATCACATTTCCTTGAAAACTTTACTCATACATTATGTAATAAAGGTACCATTAAAAAAACAGATTTCTCCTGTTTCCCTTTTTTTCTGAGTGATGAATGTTCCAGTTTTGTATGTCCATTATTAGCTGTGTCTCCTTTGAGACTGCATGAAACATTTCTCCACACGATCATCCATTTTGGACAGGCTCCCACAACACATTGTCAAGAGTAATATGTTAATCTTGGTAGCTACTTTTGTGTGTCCTTGTCTCCTTTGACCCCCCAGCCAAACCAGTCTAAGCCCACTACTTTCATTTAAACATTTCATTACTTTAGTCTACCTCAAGATTATTCCATCCAGGCACATACATAGCATTATGTTTTAACAGGATTTAAGTATATTCCTCTTTTGTGATCTGAACTGATTATAGATGGTGTTTCATCACAAAGCCATGATTCCTGCAAAGTCACACAAACCTAGTATAGGCGGGTCAAAATTGTTATGACAATTGATTCTATGAAATTTTCACTGCAAACTTCAAATCCAGTATTCACTCCACTAACTATTTTCAATATGTTGTGAAACATACCTGAGGAAAATCCCCTTTAGGTTAGGTACTGAGTCAAGTTCATTTTCAGAGATGGCTGCAATCATATTGTTCTGAAGGTAAAGATATTCCAAAGACTCTGGCAGATCTCTTGGGATGTCAGTTAATTGATTTCCTGCAAGATCTAGTGTCTAAAAACAGTAACAATAATGATCAGACAAAGCCATGTTATTGAAATGAGAAATGAATAAGAAAATCAAATGCATAATTCAACATATATTGCTAAATAATTTAAAGATTTTGTTCATTTTAGAATAAAACTAGAGCTGTTAAATTTCATGACATTCTTTTAATAAAATCTAAGAAGACAGAAAAGCAGAATTAGAAATATTAGACATGGTGAGATTTTTTCAAATAAAGGACGAGAATACACAATAAGATAATCTTTTTTATTATTGTTTTCATCAAAGATAATAAAACTAATTAGAACTTATAATTATTTTATAGTATGATATATTGCAGGGGAGTGAAAACAGACATTTAGTCAAAACTAGCATATGATACTATAGAAATGCGTAATGCAATGAATTAAATGAAATGCCTGTGGTCAGAATAGGGAATTACAACGTAATTAATAAATTAAACAAATTGCAGTGTAAAATTAATGACAATCTGCATATGACCATAATATTTAATGGGTAACAGCTTTAGCTCTTATGTTACCATAGCCCTTAACATGGACCAGTTTTAACTCTTTTTCACCTTACTTTCAGAATATTCAAATATCCCTAGAATCTGGGTACTGTCCACTGTCCTACAAAAACTTGTAAATTGATAAAACAGAACACACACACACACACACACACACACACACACACACACACACACACAAGCAGTTTGTTTGAAGAAAAGTTATTGCAAAACTTACCCAACTTAACACACACACACACACACACACACACACACACACACACACACACACACACACACACACACAAGTTGCTTGAATAAAAGTTATTGCAAAACTCACTCAAGTTCTTTGAAAAATGTTATGTTAAGTTTTGACAGCAGTACATATTCTCTGATTTTCTTTTTTTATTTGAATTCAGAATGATCTTACTTTAGACTAAGTATGGAGACATTAGACAGTATCATACCTACCACTACATATGAAGAAGTTTTGAAGAATACACCTGGAAAAGTCTCCCCACAACCTAAAGAAGCCATAACCTCAACAATGCTCATACCTGTAACTCATTCCACTGTCATCCTATTGGTCAAAATGAATCTCACATACACTTTGACCATAACAAGGCTTGGGGAGTGAATTTAATAACAAAATATGTGCTGTCAAAAATCAAGCTAAACTACACTTAAAAGTCCTTAAGACAAATGCTTGACCTAGAAGCCAGAAAGCCATCCTTGATAGTAATGACTTTACTATACAAAAAACAAGCACATTCTTGGCGAGATTTTGCAAGGAGTTTGTGATACTGCCATGCCTGCCTGGGGACTTCTCAGCCAATCCAAAAAGGATTGAGGGCAATTACAACATGGTCATTGGTCATACTGGCTAAGCAATCTAAAATGACGTCCATCTTTGATCTGTTGGGATTATATTCAGTTTATAGAAACTGTCAGGGTACAGGTTTTAAATCCACACCACTACCACAATTTAATATGTAATCCCACCTGATACAATCACTTAATATGTTAGAAAACTATAAAACAAGCTTTAAATCAAGAGATGCACTACAAACAAACTGCATTTACCTACCCATTTTTAAAAATAATACAAGCTGCTGCAGAATTACTAGAATCTGAGTGCAGCAGATAAATAAGCAATTTAAATAGAAATAATTCACTGATGCAGGGTAGCAGTCATTCCTCAAGTAGCAAAATCTAACTACCAAGTGAAATGAAAATGGCTACTGGGCTGGATTATCTAGGAAGAGAAGTATTCCAACTGAACTCTGTAAGCATGTCCTACAAGAAATCACTATTAGCAGATATGACATCAGAAGAGTCACTTTAACACCCCTCTTTTCTGCATCAGATCAAAAGGGTAGATTATGAGAAAAAGTATCTGTGAGGCTAATCTTCCTTAAAAGGGATGCAGTGATTAAGAAGATGGTGACTTCACATATTTTTATATTTATTTAGGGACCTACTGAAGTGACAAATGATAAATTCTTTAAGAAAGTCACTAAGCCAATGGGTCAGTTTATATGGGATAGATGATGGCAGATGGAGAGTCCCAAGGTTAGTAACATCAACACCCCAACATTTTTTGGGACTTGTTCTCCATCATGGTGCTCACAATGATACATTCCATCTTAGTCATTTACTCTCATGAAACTTCAGCTATATGCAAGTCTGGACAATACTGGAGGAAAGGGCATTATACTCTTTTACACCTTGGACAGTCTCTTAGTATGGATTGCATCTTCCTATTTCATTTAAACACTGGGATTATATACATACACGTTTTCAGGCTTTACAAAAGTTATACAAGCATGTGATATCAAAGGTCTGCAATCCCTTTATGGGATTATCCACAGTTATACCTCATCCTAATATTACTTGAAGGAGAATCTTGGGCTAGGAAAGAAATCTGATGGTTGTCTGAGTTAACCCAGAGAGTGGGTGAGATGCCGGTAATGGGCTCTTTCCATTTACCAAGCTGTTTAGTGGGGAGCTTGAGGTCCAAGATCATTAGAGATATGTACATGTGCAACATGCTCTACAAAACTTCAAATGTTCAGCTTACTCTGCAGTAAAACAAACTCTTTTCTTAAGAAAGTTTAGAGTACATACTTGTAGGTAGAAAAGGAAAAGTGATCTAAAAGTGACCCAAATTTATAACCCTAAATAGCACATGAGAGTAATTATATGCTAAAGATTATGGTCTCATCTTTAACAGGAGAGACTAGTACTGAATAATTAGTTAAATTTAGAAATCTCTTTTCCAGAAAAGATGCTCCCCACTTTTATTTTTGAGAAATCTATACTATTTTGGTATAGAGGGTATTGGACACTAACCATGAGATGGCTGTTAACTTTCCAAAGTTCCATCGCATGCAATTTTTATCCTGGACAGTTTAAAGATCTCATACATATGTTTGGGGGCATTCCAAGGTTCACCTTCTGTTGGAAAATCTGTAGTTGCTAATTAGGGCTGCCTTCATATCTCCCTAGAATGTATGCTAGAAGTTTTTTTATAGTTGCATATCTGCTGCTGATATCCCTTATATTGGCTTTGAGTAGCATTTTCTTTCAGTTATGTACGGTAGTAAGGCATTATAATGACAGTTTATGGAAGAGCTTAGATAAGCTTAGGTGCTAGGACCTACTTAGGTTCAGAGGAACATAGGTATGTACTAGGTTATAGACCTGTGAGGATCTTTTGAAGTCTACTCCCTTATTCTCATGGTAGTTTTAAGTTCTTAAGGTGGAGAGAAGAAGGATCCGGTAAAGCAAGGAGCTGTTGCACCTACATACAGGACATAAGTGCTAAACTGGTGGTGAATTTGTGGTTTAACAGAATGGATAAAGAAAACCTCTGACAAATTCCAGAAAGGAATAGAAGAGTCTATTAGTAAGCATGTGCATGGGCTAAGGTGCTTGTAGATGGACTTATTGGATATGTACCCATAGTTCTGAGACAGGAGGAGTTTTTGAGGTTGTTTAGGGTGCTTTAATGTTTTATTTTATACAACTCTGTGGTATTATTTATTGGAGTCAGTCTATGAAATGTTTTATGGGAAATATTTGGTATGTTTGATCATTCTGCTAGCATGAACCAACCAGAGCACTTATGAGATTTCCAAGTAAAAGCATCTTTTGAAGTTTATCCAACCAAAAGTCCGTGGTGAAGTACAGCAGACCAAATAAATCACGAACTCTTTAAAGTACCAAAAGTTTAATCCACAGTATTGTAAATAGCACAATACAACTAGGGATACAGTCGATAAGCGCTTTCACCCAAAGTGAGCTTCATCAGATCGTATTACTGTTCTCCACTAATTACTTAAATACATTTCAAAATACAATCATCCAATGACCTTGTAAAAACAATCAACTTGTCTTAAAAACACATATACATATATATCCAAACCAATAGCATAAGATTTAAAATATGAATGTGTGTATATAATAATAAATGTATGTTAAAACCCATTTAATTAAACTAAACTAAAAATCTGGCATGAGAGTATATGTATATACTAAATAAACATTTTATATATGCTCAAATAAAAATGTAATATACATAAACATCTGATAAACGGAGATTAATTAAATAATGGACATAAAATATGACCTATATTGTTTCAGACATATCTAAAATATGTTATTAGCTAGTTTTGACTTTAATATTTCTTCTCTTCCTCAGAGCCGGTTTTATGGAGGCTCTTTCATTCAATCCCGAGCCTCTATCAGCTCTTAGCCTCATAATCCATTTACTTTCTCTATCTTCCGTATGATTCCTTATATCCCCGCCTCTGTTATTGGGTGTAATGATTTCTAATACTCTGAATAAAAAGTGATGTGTTCTGCCTACTTCTGATACATGTTTAGCAAGGGCGTTATGTTTATTACCTTTCCTTATATGGTATACGTGCTCACGTATTCTGTCCTTGAACTGCCGGTTCGTTTTACCAACATAAAATGCCTTGCATATCTGGCAAACTGCCAGGTATACAATGTTGATACTGGTACATGTAGCTTCAACCTGTGTTTTATATTGTACACCTGAATCAGGATGGACAAATATTGTTTCATTATCAATGTAACCACACTGTCTACAGTGCCCGCATGCTTCAGTATAGCCTGATCTTTCTATATGTTCATTCTTATCATTATAGCATAACATTCTTCTAAGATTTAATTTATTCCTATATAGAAACTGTGGTTCATTGCCTATCGTTCGTTTTATCTTCTCATCTGTACATAACACTGACCAGTGTTTACTGAATATCTCTTTAAGTGCCATATGATCATTAGTGTATGGTATAGATATCCTTGTCTCTTTCCTAATATTAGATAAACCACTTACTTGATCTCTTTCGGGTCCATAATATGGTGCTGCTCTACCCTGTCTTAATTCTTGCATCTCTGACAATTGATTGTCTATCTCTTTACGGTTGTAACCGCGGTCTATCAACCTATCCTTTAACTCACTCAGTCCAGTGTTGAACCCTATATCTGTAGCATTCAATCTAGAAACCCGCATGCCTTGTCCCCTTATAATGTTCTTGAAAACATAATGTGGGTGCATGCTGCTTCTGTATAACAAGGTGTTATGATGACAGGGTTTACGATGCACCCCTGTATTGACAATACCATTACCTAGTTTCTCAATAAATACATCCAAAAATTCTACTTTCTTGGTAGAATGGCTCATTGTAAAAGTCAGATAACTAGTTAGATTATTAATCATATCATGGAAACCCTTCAACATGCATACATCTCCTCTCCATAACATAAAAACGTCATCTACAAACCGCCTGTAAAACACAACAGACTCTTTATATTCATTGGTTTCAAACAATATTTCATTCTCCCAATATGCTAAAAACATGTTTGCATAGCTGTTTGCGCATGGTGTTCCCATGGCAACTCCTGCTTGCTGCTGATAGATGGTATCACCAAACATAAACACATTGTTCCCTAATACTATATCCATAAATTGTACTAACAAATCAATCATTCTCGGTGTATACCCACTTTGCTTCAACAGGTATTCTTTAATGTATGCATGGCCTAAGTCATTGGGTAGCACTGTAAATAAAGACTGGATGTCTAGTGTGACTAATATCAGATCATCAACATCCACCAAATTATTTATACATCCATATAACTCAATTAGGAATTGTTTGGAATCCCTTAATACAATACTATTGTTATTCAAGATTGGACGTAAATGTTTCTCAATATATACTGAGATATGTTCAGTTACCCACCCTTGTCCCGACACTACCGGTCTCATTGGTGGTTCGCTAATACTCTTATGTATCTTGGGTAAGCCTTGTATTGTAGGAATTAAAGGATGTAAAACTCTTAAATATTCAAATAATTCCTTCTCAATAATGTCACCCTTACACATATCTAATAAGATGTTCCCTACATGTAATGTAATCTGTTTCACTGTCTCCACATCTATTTTCAAATAAAACTTGTCAGCCAGCAAATTCATCATAGCTCTATGGTAGTGTACCGTGTCCATAATTACGACCTGCCCTCCTTTATCAGCAGGTCTGATGACTATGTTTTTATTTCTCTGTAGGTTACGTAAACCTTCTCTTTCTTTCCTACTAATATTATCCTTTCTTCTACTGTATGTATTCTTGGTATAATATTTATGTAGCTCCTCTTCTGTTAATTGTAAATATGCTTCTACTAACGGGTGGTGTATGGGTGTGAAACTGCTCAAGTTCCTGAACACAGGCATAGTTACTGTTTCCTCTCCAGCAGTTCGTGTACCATCAGAGAATAGTATTTTTAACATTAAGTTCCTACAAAAGATCCTAGTATCTGTGATAGAGTCTACCAAGTTGCTGTTACCACCAGGGATGAAATTAAGGCCTCTGTTCAATAAAGTCATCTCATGGTGTGTTAAATCATAATTAGAAATGTTAAGTACCAATGAACTTCCCTTATTTCTATCACTATCATTGGGTTCACTCTCTGTTAATACTGCTGTCCTACTTTGTCTTTCCACATTTTCTTTATCGTGTGTTGTGGTTGGTAATCTCCTGAGCCTTTCCTTTTCTGTCGCCCTCTGCTCGTAGAGCGCCCCCTCTTCATACCTTTGTCTTTCCTTACTGGCAGGGGAAAAGGAATCTCTCCATTAATTGTGTTATTAGTGTTCATATTTCTGTTACTAGTTTTAGGTCTAACCACCTCTGAACTATCCAAATTTTCTCCCCTATTCATAACTCTTACCTCAGGGTATAAGTTAATAGCCATGGATTCAGTATGGACTACATTAGATACCGAGTTGTCATTCTCAGTACTAGGATCATTCTCCGTATGTATGATACTAATTACATCCTCTGTATCAGTATCTCCATCGACTGCCCTCTTCAAACTCTCACTACGTCGAGGTTCTACTTCATTACAGTCTTCATCTATCAAACCTCGGGCATTTGTACTATTACTGGTGTTAATATCATATCTAATATTCGCGTTTGCACGATGTATATTCCTGTCAACGTATGTGGATTGACTATTACTTGATCTTAAAGTATTCATAGTTCTATTAGTCACATTCTGTCTATCTGACCCCTCAACTACTCCTGTACCTTCTCTATTGACATGTCTACCATCGTGCCTCGGCCAAACAAAGACATGGCCTAAGGAAAAATCCTTATGGTCACGTTTAATTTTGTTATATTTCTGTTGTAATAATTTGCGTTCCAATGCTGAAACGCCATCTAGTAAACTTTCAAATAAAGGTGCAGTTATAACATCAGGAAACATAGTACATAAGTCCATTCTTTGCATTTTAATACTGTTAGTCAGTTCATCCTCCTCTGGTAAAAAATAATCTATCAGTAGCTGCATGTATTGTCTACTGACCTCTAAGTTAATACGCTGCCACCTAGTCATTAACTCCGGGTGCTGTTCCCCCTGGTTCGGCATATTAAACACACGGAGTCCTCTAGGTATGATCCGTTCAGTTAGGCAATATTGAAAATGCATGCGCTGGGTCTGGAGTCTCTTCAAACGGCCAAAATCCCTTTCGATCTTGTCAAGCATATGCTGCAGCTTTTCCAAATCTATGTTCGCCATACTGTCGTCATCACTACGCGACTTGCTATTCAATTGCCAGGACGTAGCTTTAGAGCACTGTAACTGTTGCTCAAATCTCTTGGTCTTTTGAAGTTTATTGTAAATTTGTCAGAAATAAATGTCCCATTTAGAAAATATTTGGAAATAAAGATGTGGCTTGGTATTGGAGTAAATGAATTGCTCATTTAGTTACCAATGTGCACAGACTGAAATATTGACCAGTCACAATACAGTTTGATGTATGTCAAAATATGAAGTCTGACTGTTATTTTATAAGAAGATAAATACATTTGATTTCAGAGCATTTACTGATAGGAAACACAGACAGGATTACACAGCTGCAGAACATGTTTGTAAGAAGACTCATTGTTATATATATGGTAAAGATGTCCAGGTAGAAAGAAAGCAGTTATAAACCAATGCATACTATGTTTGAGAAATCATTGCATAAGCTCCACCAAGGTTACAAAGAATGTTGTTACATGTACAGAAATATGACTTGAGATCCAGCTTCCAGCTAGGAAGAGAGGCACATATAGCAGATATGCTGAGTTAAATCAGCAAGATACTCAATTTAGATATAATTGGAAAGCAAAATGGATTACAGTACAATAGCGTGTGACAAAAAGCTTAAACTGTTTCAAAAATGGAATGAGGAAGATCCAGAAATACAAATCCTTAAAGAATATGCTACAAGAGGTTGGCCAGAACAGATGCCCACCATCAATAAGTAAGTACGGCCTTACTTGTCATTTAAAGAAGGGATTAGACGCATGTAAGGCTGATAAACTGATTGTGCCTAATCAGTTGAGCAAGGAGATGCTGTTAAAAATGCACGAGTCTCATTTGGGTATAGTTAAATGTTAAGAAAGGCAGAAGCACATCAGGGCTGGGGCAAAGGGAGCAGCCATCCCATGTGTGAAGTGTTGGGATGTTATCAAAAAGTACAGTTCCTGCATTCTTTTTCTGTACCACTGTTTCTGAATTCTGGTACAAAGATATGAACCACGTCATGTGTGTTAAAGCTGTAGCAAGCCACTTGTGCTACAGTTTAAAAGTGATGTGGAGCACCAGGCTGTTGCATCAGACTTTTTCTTTGCTCTTTACCTGGAGAGCTGAGAGGGTAGGGCAATAGAATGGAGACCAGCATTGGGTGCTAGATGAGCCAGTGATGGCACAGATGAAAGAGTCTTAAATAGGCTCATAAGTACGTATTTGGCAATGAATGTACACTGTCACAAGCCTAAAAACATATTCAGAACTTCCCATCTGCCTCAAATACATGCCAGAGGGGGCCAAAAGTTGAAGTAATCTCAACAGAAGATAGACTGGGAGAATTATGTAATTTCATCTTGAAGATGCAAGGCTGTTACTCTGCTTGGTGGAAGTTTGTTCTAAAGGTGGATAATAAGAATGGATATGAAGTTGTCATGCCAATGTGTCTTACTCATCTACTGATGATTTTTTCCCCTTTTTACCGAGTATATGAGAAACCATTTGTTTTGTGAAGGAATAGGAATGTATAGAGAGTCAGATCATTCATGGCTCAATAGGTTAGACATAGATTCCTGAAAATGAGTCTATAGGAGGCTAAGTACAGAGACATGGCTGACAGTCCCTCCTGGTAAGTAATATGTTTGAGACAACTGATCCTTCTAGTTAGGAATCTCTGAGATTTCACAAATTGAGTGATATATTTGGACAAAAATATGCCAGAATGGACCAAAGGTTTAAGTAATCCCTTACAGAACATCTGCATAATGAAATATCATGTAAGTGCAACTGCAAAAATGGTGAAAATCAAGCTGCTGTGACTCAATGCATAGGCTCATTTCTAACATCACACAATAATATAACTTACTTTAACAGATGTGTAGCCAATATCTCAGCTCATGTACATCTTGTGTATGGTCTTCAGTCATAGGTAAGCCAAGCACAACACCTCGTAACTTGACAATTGACTTACCCTTCACAATGGTACGTCAATGTGTGCTTTCTGTTTCCTTAGCGTCATGTCTTTGTTATTACTTCACCTAAATTAAGTGGTGTTTGAGTAATAGACGTCATGTCTTCAGTTTTATCTTATAAGCTCATCATACTCAATTTGTGCAACTATACTCTTTCAAAATGCATCATTTGTAAACAAGTGTGCAACTATCTGTAAAAAAGAGTATAACATTTGGAGTCCATTTATAATCTCTGTACTCTTGCCTTATGGGACAGGGTCATGACTGAAATGGATCTTTGAGAATCTCACTCACCCAATTAACAAACAGCAAATAAATAAATAAAATAAAGGGGCATTGTATTCAGTAATGGATCTGATGAGATATGAGTGAAAAGGAATTAAGACTTCTTTGGATTTAGAGGAGATATCTTGACAAATTGGGGGAGTCAGACTGAAAGCTTTCTGGACTACTGTGGAGACACGATTGTCAAAAATAAGGAACTATCAACAAGAGTGCCAGGAACCAGTTATTGTATAAGTGATTGGAGAGGTGTGTCCATAACTCTCAACCTTCCCTCTTCAAAATATGGAATGCTACATCTCACAATATGTAACAAATAGGCAAAACATGGAACACTTGTTAAACACTTACTAACAACTTCAACTAGGAAGTTCACAGGATGGTTAAAATATGTAACTTTATACTTTTAAAACATTCTTTTGCTTAATTAATATTATCCGCTGTGGCGACCCCTAACCGGGAAAAGCCGAAAGAAGAAGAAATATTATTTATCATGGATATTAGCTAAAAAGTTCTTCTTCTTCTTTGTCTTTTTTCGGCTTTTCCCAGTTAGGAGTTGCCACAGCGGAACTCTGGTCCACTAATGATTGGCAGTAGATTTTTACAGTGCTGAGGTGACAGCTCGATGCCCAACCTTCAAAGAAGGCACGCCCATTCACGCATGTCTTTCGAATGCCAGCCACTTAACCACGGGGAGGACATGCAGACTCCACACAGAAGGCGCTCCAGCCAAGAATCGAACTAAACACTGAATATATGGCAAATGCTTTCAGTGTGGAACAGTGAGGAACAAGACTTTTGTAAGACTCAAAATGAGGAATGTTCTTAATAATGACACTTAAGAGGTATGGGTGTGTGTCATCTACATGCTATGAGAAAATTAATTGTACTAAGCCATTCTAGTGGCACAGAAGGATAAAGCCCTAACTACAACCCAGGTGGCCTGGGATTGATTAGTGGCTTGGGCAAATGACAGACTGGCAGAGAGGGTGGGTGTGCCCATCTTGGGGGAAAAGTGTTTACCAATGATGCTTCCTAACCAGAGGCGTGGTCCAAAGGAGGGAGTTGCTCTTGGGCATGAGTCAACAGCACAGAAGAGAGTAAAGAAAGTGGGTAGGTCATACATAAAATCCCCCCCGGCTAGAAGATGGACAACAACATCCTGAGGTTCCTCTCTGGCCCTAGTGTAAAATTAGGCATTAGACTACTGAGGGTAAACTGGACTATCAGTAGATGTAGCATAGGATGTAGGACACTGGGACAGCTGTTTTATGAATCATTCTGTAAAGAAAATTTGTTTTCTAGGTGTTTGGTATTGTACAAGGTACTGCTACCCATTGCTCTGTGGTAAGGAGTTCTGCTCAAATGGGATGAATTTATTAGCAGCACAGAAAAAAATAGAAAAATAATAAGCCCTCCTGCCAGTAAAACAACTCAGACACACTAGGCAGACGCGTCCTCTCACAAGATGAATAAACCCAGTCCTCCTAATGTAAAAACACAGTAGAAAAGTCCCCAAGTGCAATGCGGTGTACTAGAAACAATAAAAACAACTAGATGGAAATCCTTTGCTGAAGTTAGTCTCAAGATAATCCTTCAGCAGTAACAGTGAGAGGAAGAGGATTTTTTTACAAAAATACAATGAAATACATAAATAAAAGCAGGAAGCAGTAGCAATCCTTCAAAATTGCATAAGCAAGTTCAATTTAGCAATCAAAAGTATTTAGCCTTGTCTGGATACCACTGCATTCAAGTAAAGCATTTCTGAAACACAGGCAAAGACACCAAGCCTTGCTGAGGTCTGGGAAAATGAGATTCGACCAATTGGCAGTGCACATTTGGAGCTAACCATTATGTACTTTAATACCCATGTTCTGAGAATGTACTGAACTCAGCTCTAAAATATTGCTGGCCTTTATCTGATGTAGTTGTATCTGAATTACCATATCCTGAATTCAAAACTTCTAGAAATGTCAATAGTAGCAAAGTTTTTAAACTTATGCAACTGTTTTCCAGGATCTGAATATACAACTTATTTTTCATTCATTTTATATATATATATATATATATATATATATATATATATATATATATATATATATATCAAAATTCAGAACTTCTTGATTTATTTATGTAAATACTCTTTGTTAAGAGTATCCATAAATGAGAGTATGTAATTAAAGAGATTCTGCCTGTTTAACATCACTACTTTATTTGAAGAAGTTACTGAATAAGTTTATGGCTGTTAAACAGAACATGCATTATATCTGGACCTGGCAAATACCTTTAACACTGTTTCTCATGCAAGTACTACTGACAAATTTATAAGATGTGAATACAAATCCTTATGTTATGCAGTGGATACTTAACTGGCTGTCTGACAGAAACCATGCATGCACCACTTTTCATACAGAAAAGTTACCAGTAGTATATAACAGGGCTCACTACTGGGCAGCTATTTGTCAGCTATTGATTCATAAAACTCTGCCTTGTAAAGCAGTAAATATAGAGCAAATACTTTGCAAGACAACAAACTTATAACAGAAAGATGGGCTTCAAATGGCAGTACTTATCGATTTAGTAGAGTTCAGTATTGTGTGAACATTAAAGTTAGTAGAATTTAGTACTGTTTAGCATAATCTGTTCCAATAAGGCACCCTTTTTAGTCTGCACTAACAAAATACCCTTATTAGTCTTCTAACCGCTATACACCACCCCATTGTTGTTCACCAAGTGAAGGACTGGACGGCATGGGTATGCAATTTCCTAATATCTCCGTAGCTAGCTTGGTGGACATGAGCATCTTATTTGTCTCATGTTTACTGAAAACCACTTAATCATTAAAGAATAAGACACAATATGAGACAGGTGTACTTACACAGTGACACTGAAGGTTACAGTGTCTCATACAAGTGCACATCAAGTTGTCAAAGCAAAGCAGATAACACCTACCTCACACAACACACAACGAACACATGCACTGACGTATCCTGAGGCACTTAAAAGCAATCTTCCTAAACAATACAGAATGCCAAGACCACTCACTGGCAAAACTATGTCTCAGCAAGCCCAAAGGCACTCAGAAAAAGCAGCACCTAACACCATGCATACAGTCACACTCAATGAAACCCCAAAACTAGGCCCCTAAAGCAAGCAAACACACTTCCCAGGACTCTCATCACAGGGCACTCCATTGTAGAACATACTGGTGCCCCTCTCACCAGGCTGAACAAGGAGAAGACAACTGTTGTTTATCTGAAGCCAGGATCCACCAAACCATGCACTCACTCTAGTCATTATGCCACATGTAGCAGTATGATAACCTAAATAACCTGAGATGCACACCCCTAGACTATATGAATTAGAGACATCATGTAGCTCTCAGACTATGTGTCTCAGGTTGGTATGAGCCTAGCTTTGAGCAGGACTTCACCATCACCAAGAATGATGCCAAAATATGAGCAAAAGATGATTCATTTTAACAACTGGCTATCTTTCTGGTGTCATTCAAAGGGGAAATAATATCAGTCAGCGTAGGAGGGCATGGTTTACAGACCATGCTGCTTTGCCAAGGATGGTCTGCACCTTTCCCCTCTAGACTTTTGAATACTGGCTAAAACTTTATCCACCCCATAGCGTCTTTTTTAAACAATGTCAAATTGACAACCTACTGACATAGGAAAATCAACTCAACTGAACCTCAAGGTATTACTGCTCAACGCCAGGAGCCTAAAAAATAAAAACTACAGCTCTCCTCACACTCAAGAATATAGACATCTGTGCAGTCACCAAGACATGGTTTACAGCCTTATATTTGGCCACTGGCATGTATTTTTGACTCTAATAAATGCTTTCCAAGAGCTGTCCTGCCTCCATTTGCTCAGATGCAGAAATGTATTCAGTTACTAACTGAATACATTTCTGCTCTGACACTGTTCCTGCACGGAGTCCGGCCAGCTTCATGGATTGCAAAATTACCTCATTTGCATGTTTTTTACCAGCAAATGAGGTGATTTGCATCCCGCACGGCTTTCCGTGCAGGAGCAGTGTAGGGGCGCTCATGCACATGAAAATGACACTTTCCTGGATCGCTCGGTGGCCATTTTCTATGCAGGAGCTCCTACACTGTTCCTGAATGGAAAACAGCTGTTCGTGAATCCCAGGGACAGTGTAAAATCTGTAGATGTTAATGTCCTCTTTCTTTAAATTATTGGTGCCACCACTGTGTTGGTTCTACAGCTTGGTTTTCTATGTACTAGAGAGGTTCAAAAATAGATACTTTCCTTCAAAACAGGGACAGTAAGAGGTTTGGGTGTTGTATCCTCTGTGGAAATGAATCAAAATGTAAGGAAAGTATATTACCACTATACAGACATCTGGACAGACCACATCTTTATGTACAATTCTGGTGTCATTATAGGAAAAATACAAAGACAGGTCATGCAAGTATGCAATAATGCCTAACCATGTGGCTTTACAGGGAAATAATAATCCATCCAGTGGTGTTGTGAGACCCAGCAGTAGACAAAGGGTCTTCCCACCTCTGGAAGATCAGTTATTTCTCCCTAACACCCAACTTGGAGGACATTATTATACTTTGAAAATGAGCTGTTTGTTAAATTGATTTGTATATGTTTTATTATTAGTGCACACTTTTTTTTAAATATTGTTGATGCAAAAAAGTTCCTACGCTTAATGTTTCAGACTTGTTGTAAGTTTTGTAATTGTTATTGAGAGCCAAAATACAAATTATGAAAATATTTAATAACATCTACACACTCGTGTGTATGCGTGCCCAAGTGTGCGCACACACACACATTTATGGGTTCATAGGTGTGTATTAGGCTAATGACCACTTGAGCCTTTTTAAGCCTAGCCATGCATCCCAAATCTCTGACAAGTATTGGTAACCTTGATAAGTGTAAGCAGGGGCTTGGGAGATGAAACATTTAAAAGCAGAAGCCTGGGAGATGAACCATTTATGTAGGCACATTCACTTATACGTACGCAAACAGATGCATAAGTAATAATACAAAGTGTTTCACACATATACAGAAACTCAGATGTATATATATATATATATATATATATATATATATATATATATATATACACACACACACACACACACACACACACACACACACACACACACACACACAAACACAAAGATACACAGACTCACACACTCATGCACATACACCCAGAAACCCACACATACACACGCACACACACAGAGGCAAAACACACATTGCCACATATGTGCCCAGCAATTACAGCCACTTTTCTTTACTGTGTACACCTCATATGTCTTATTGAGATCAAATGAATGAAAAACATATATAACAAATAATAAAAGTAATATCAAACATACAGTGCTAAGAATTGTTTATCTATTCCTGTGTTTTCCTGCAGGTGTGCACACACACATACATATGCACACACACACACACACACACACACACACACACACACACACACACACACACACACACACACACACATACATACATGGATTTATTCACCTTGTTGGATGCATACAGAACAGACATCTGCTTGTGATCAATTGAATGATTTTATACATAAACGACCTTCATAATTTATTTCAGGTCACTGCTATCAGAGTTCACTTAAAAGAGCAGTGCAAAGAATTAGAAGTAACTAGCACATGCAAACACACACCTCCTTCTACCTGCTGCACCTGACAGTTATTTGTTGTAATTCTGTTCATTTTTACGTAACTGCCGTTACTACTGCACTTTCATTACTTTAGTTTTATTTTCTTTTTTCTATGTGCATTAACTAGAGCTTTTTAAGAGCTGTGCTTAGTGAGAGGGAATGGAATGGTAGGTCCTTGCAACTGCTGTTGCAGTTCCTTTCATTAGTTCAGTTTTACATTTATTTTTCACACTGTTTAGTGATGGCTGTTAAGAAAAAGGAAGGAAATGGTAGCTCCAGTAAAACCTTTCAGCCACAGCACATGTCGCCATGCTATAAAGAGGCACTCTTCGTTTTACTAGGCTCTGACAGTGCATTCATTCACCCCTTTGGAGCACTGAAGGGGCTCTCTGATTTTCCAAGTCCATTTTCTAATATCTTTTATTGGATCAACATCACTTTTACAATTAGTTGAGGTTTTGGATGAACAAGAGTCCTTCTTTAGTACAGTATAGAGTTGATTATCCAGAACTAATTCAGACCTAGAGTAGTTTGGATAATCAAACTGTTTGGATAATCAAACATACATTCAATCAGATAAAAAACTTCTAAAATTCTGTTTTTTTTCTGCATACAGAGAATACACTTTTGAACCATTCAGTGATTCCAGTGGACAATAAAGAATATTTTTCATGCTACAACCTCAAAAAACACGCACAAGTGAATACATATAATGTTTACATACTCAGAATTTATGATTTTTCCTAACCAAACCCTTTGGAAGGTTGGGTTGGGGTAACTGACATTTTGGATAATTGACTCTCTACTGTAGTTCATAGGTTCATAGTAGGTACTAGGCTATTGGCCCAAGGGCCTAAGTAAGCCTAGCCAACAAGATTCCCTGACTTACGCCACCCAAGAAAGTTATTTTCCTGTGCCACTGTCGAGCAGAGCCACAGAAGTGATCCCCGGGGTGTATTTCCTATTTCCCATCCACTCATCAAGATTTTTCTTGAAGAGTGCTAATGAGGAACTTTGTTTGACATAGATGGGTAGCTTGTTCCAGAGTATGGGAAGTCTCTGGGACAGGAATCTATCCATCCAGCATGTCCTGTTTATTGTGGTGACAAGATTTAGGTCCCTAGAGCATGTAGCTTAGAGGGATTGGGATTTCTTTAGGTGTAGCACATCCAACAGTTCTGGGCTTGACATAGCTTTATATGTTAGGCAGAGATCACCTCAGAGTAGGCAATATGCTACGGCGTAAAGCTGGAGTTTCTTTGAGATGGTCAGTTTAGGGCATCTGTTTGAGACCAGTAATCCTCTTTGTAAGGTACTTCTGTGGCCTTTCCAGCTGCTGCAGATGTCTTGTGGGGTACATTCCAAAAGGGGCGATGTACTCTATAATGGGTCTAATGAGTGTCAAGTAGAGGGGAACAATGATCTATTTTTTCCCTGGATGAGAACCCTTTTGTGATGAGGTGTGGCATGTAGAAGGACTTCCTGACTACTGTGGCGATGTGATTATCAAAGGAGAGACTAC
Organism: Protopterus annectens; assembly: GCF_019279795.1. Taxonomy (NCBI): domain Eukaryota; kingdom Metazoa; phylum Chordata; order Ceratodontiformes; family Protopteridae; genus Protopterus; species Protopterus annectens. The sequence continues at coordinate 626,418,352 of NC_056744.1, forward strand.
TGTCCACCTGGGTCCCAAGGTCTCTTATCACACATTCAGTGTTAAGTAGACTGCTGCCTATGTGGTAGTGCATGGGTACAGAGTTTTTACCAAAGGGGATGACAATGCACTTTTTGGCACTGAGCTTGAGGCCATGGTTCTGACTCCAGGCATTTGTCTCAGTGAGACCCTTCTGTAGGATGTCCACATCATTTGGGGACTCGACTATGGCTCCTAGTTTGCAGTCATCTGCAAACTTTGCTAACCAGAGGCCTGCTCTGTTAGGCTGTACTTCAAAGAAGTAGATACCAAACAGGAGAGGTCCCAAGACTGATCCCTGTGGCACTCCACTTGTCACTGGTTTGAAGTCAGATTTGGAGTCTGCAACTTTTACAGTGTTATTAAATTACTGATGTTAAGACACTGTGCTTTAATATCCACTTGTGCCTAGAAAGAGAAGTATATAATCCTTTTCTTATTGGCTTAAAAGACATTTGACAAATGCTAGTGTGGAGAAAAATGCGTGCAGCTACACTTAGTATGACAACTATATCTTTGAGACAGAAACAGTGAATGTGTGTGACTATGTGCCTGAAACTTAAAAGTAAATCATGACAAGAAAGAGACATGCAAGATAATTAGATAATTCCAGAGAAGGAAAATAAGCTATAAGTTATAATTTGTTAGGCTGTCTTAACATGTAGTCTTTGTTTGACAGACATTTTGGTGAAAAGAAAATGTGATAAGTGCAATAATGTCCAAGTGACCATGTCCTACCAAAGTGGTATGTTAAGATAAAGGCATGAACTATCAGGTAAATAGAATATTAACTTAGAATGCATGGTTGTGTGCAGTTAGCTTGCTATACATGCTGTAGCACAATTAACTGAAATAAAAACAGGGACAGAGTGAGACATAATAAAAAGAAATGTGTTAACGTTAGTCAAAATTTCTGTCAGATACTTTGAAGAGTGCCATATGTACTGTTGATATCACATTGCAATTTTTTGAATATTAAGATCTGCCTGACTGTTAAGCTTATAGTTGCAAGTGTTTAAACTAGAATGTTACCTTAGGTGATAATAAATACTCTCTTGTCACAAATAAAACACAGACTACCAATATTATGCAAACCCCAATCTTTCAAGTACTGTTAACTTTCTGAGATAGTCAACATTTTGGATTCAAGGAAAAATAATGCATTACCAGAATAAGAAACATCTGTTGCCCTTCAGTACACATAGGGTTGCCAGCTGTCCGGTTTTTGATCGGACTGTTTGGTTTTCTGACAAACTGTCCGGTTACAAATTTCATTCAAAACCGGACACGTGAAGTCTGCATTTTGTGCCACTGCCACTGTCACAATTTGTTTTTAGTATACAGCAGGGTGCAGACTGCAGTATTATTTAGCTTGCGTACATTTTTCAATTTAGGGCTGTTCTTTTTTATGTCTTGGATAATCCAAGATGTAAAAAAGAACAGCCCTAAACTGAAACGTAACGCCGGGTCAAAGGTGAACGTTGAGCTGGGTGACTCGTTGCCGGTCTGTGGGGCCGATTTTTTTGCCCTATTGAAGTCTTTTGTTGTGAGGAAGGGTACTGTGTTTCAAGTTTTGAGTTTTAGAGGATAAGAGAATGGCTTCGGCACTGTATGCATGTATTAAATGTAATCAGCGTTTCCCTTTTGAGGAGCCTTCCCAGGGGCAACAGCTGTGCAAGGTGTGTTGTTTTATGTTCTAGAGTGTTACCATTGGTGAAAACTTAATTTTGCTAGCTAATGTGCGATTGATCAAATGTCTGATCGGTTGTAATAGCTAAATATCTAGCAATCTTATGGCTTTTTCAGAAAAAAATGTACTCTCAGTCTTATTTTAAAACACAGAATGTACCCCTTCAAGATCAGATGGATGAAGCTGCCACATTTCACATTATATTTTGGGGACATCGTCCTTACCCCCTCTATTGTGTTTTGGGGGAAATTGCTTCAAATGCATAAATACTTTCCATCATTTTATTTTTATATTTTATTCATTCAGAGCAGGTCTATGCGTAAACTTTGTGTGATGGTTTCTTTAAAATTCCCACCGTCTCGTGTGTTTGACGTAATCTGTACACCAGCACTTGTCACCTTTAGTTGTGCATAAGTTTAAACCACGGTAGTACAGTATTTGTAGCATGATATCATTTGTGTTATGGGTAGATCACACAACTAAAACTATTAAGCAAGATTAAGTAGTTCCAAATATCTAATCATAACGAGTAAGTAGTTTTTAGTTGAAATGTATGCTACTTGGTTATTCTTGATTTTGGTTCCATGTTTTATTATGAGTGTTGTACAAAATGTGAAACTTGGTAAAAACTGTGGCTTATAATCAAGAGTGTCATTTATTGCAGTTAAAACTTTATTTTGAAAAGGGTTTGTTCATTAGTGTGGTCAACTTTTTTAAAAGCAGCGGAATTAACATTTGAGTAATTTTTGCTATTGCAGTATTTTTTGTTTCCCTCATTATAATTGAAAATGAGACCAGTTCTTTTCCCAGAGGATATAATACTTGTGATTTTGTTTGCACAAGGACCACTTCATCAGCAAGATGTCAGTATGTCTTGACCATTTTTCCTAGTACAATAGTGATCTGTGCTGCAATTAAAAAGTAGTTTGCCTTAAAAGATGCCAGTACCCCTTATGACATTCTTGTCTAGCCCCTAGGCAAAGTACATTACTTTTTTCATTTGTTCTGAGCCTACTGAGTGGTAAAATAGTAATGCAGTGAGAAGTCACATGCATACACTTGAGCTGCAGAATGTAATGCATTCACAGTTCTTTATCTTAAATGCTATACTCCTAGATTACATTTATTTGGGGGGATTATGACCTGATCTTATGTTGGTGTCCAAACAAAATGGTGATTCTGTGGTTGCCACACACCAAGATACATTTTAAATCTGAGTACTTTCTGAAAGCAAGCATCCGGAACAGAAAAAGAAGGCGTCCTCGTCAGCTGATGTCACGGTGATGTCACAAAATGGGCAGATCATGGATTGGAGAGGGGGTGGGAATGGGTGGAGTTATGCGTGATGCGTGGGGTGTGACCTTGGTCTGGTTTTAGCCACAAAGAAAGCTGGAAACCCTAAGTACACATAATTTAGGTTCACTCTTAGCTGATCTGAATGAAGCATTCTTTGGTGCTGTAGTGTCTCTTAAAACCAAGATCCAGGTTCAGAGCACTGACCATCAGACAAAACAACTGAATTAGCTTACTCTCCATTGTCCCCTTTTCAAAGATTTATACAAAAGTTCTCTAAGAAAAAAAAAAACATAAGTGATATGTCTAATACAGAATGATCAGACTGGGAAATATATGCTGCTACTGGCTGTGCAGCCATTTTGCATGTAACAATGTGTCTGTGGGCATTCATTTTAGTTCTGAATGTCTGTCCCATCTGTTGTATATAACCTGTCTCTGGACATTTCCTGCATTTATTTAGATAAACCAAATTCCTATAAGCACATGTAAACAAACCCCTCTACTTTGAAACTTTTGTTGGAAGTAGTAAAAATCATCTAACATGTTTTAGATCTTGAAAGGATGCAGGCTTTTACGCCATTTGTATTGTGTTTTATTTTAGTCTAAGTATTCTCACACAAGAAGATTCTTTAGATATGGTAATTAATTAAACAACAGTACTGGGAGCGCTTGAAAATGTTTCTAAACTTGCCATCCTCACTAGGTATTGGTTGGAGGTCCCTTATACTTTTCTAGATTTTTTTAAGTTTTGTATGATATTATGTCACTAGTGATAATTGCATTGCTGTGTGTCTACAGCCCTGCTGAACTGCACGGCAGACCGATCACAAGCAAGTATTGCTTCCTCTAGTTATGCCAGTTTTGTGTCTCTTTCTGCCTCACTAGAACAAATGCAATAATATCAAAGCCCTTGAATATAAAGAACTAACTATATAGCTGGCATGATTATTACTTCTGTGCAGATACATACTTAACAGTTAGTTTCATATAAAAAGGTTTCTGTATTGTTGCATCGTTTATAGTAAACAATATCAAAGAAAGTTACATATGAGACAGATGCCTGGTGTCAGAGCCATGGCCTCAAGCTCAATGCCAAAAAGTGCAGTGTCATCCCCTTTGGTAAAAACTCTGTACCCATGAACTACCACATAGGCAGCAATCTACTTAACACCGAATGCGTGATAAGAGACCTTGGGGCCCAGGTGGACTGTAGTCTCTCCTTTGATAATCACATCGCCACAGTAGTCAGGAAGTCCTTCTACGTGGCACACATCATCATAAAAGGGTTCTCATCCAGGAAAAAAGAGGTCATTGTTCCCCTCTACTTGTCACTCATTAGACCCATTATAGAGTACAATGCCCCTTTTGGAATGTACCTCACAAGACATCTGCAGCAGCTGGAAAGGCCACAGAAGCACCTCACAAAGAGGATTACTGGCCTCAAACAAATGCCCTACACTGACCGCCTCAAAAAACTCCAGCTTTACTCCGTAGCATATCACCTACTCTGAGGTGATCTCTGCCTAACATATAAAGCTATGTCAAACCCAGAGCTGTTGGACATGCTGCACCTAAAGAAATCCCAGTCCCTCCGAGCTACGCGCTGTAGGGACCTAAATCTTGTCACCACAATAAACAGGACATGCTGGAGGGATAGATTCCTGTCCCAGAGACTTCCTATACTCTGGAACAAGCTACCCATCTATGTCAAGCAAAGTTCTTCATTAGCACTCTTCAAGAAGAATCTTGATGAGTGGATGAAAAATAGGAAATACACCCCGGGGATCACTTCTGTGTCTCTGCTGGACAGTGGCACAGGAAAATAACTTTCTTGGGTGGTGTAAGCTATGGAACCTTCTGGCTAGGCTTACATAGGCCCTTGGGCCGATAGCCTAGTACCTACCTATGAACCTATGAAGTTGTGTATTCCAATGAAATTTTAATAAATGGGTGGATTCTGTTGAGGCTCTGGTAGAAGTCCTTGACCGAGTCATTGCTCTATGTGTAGACTGCAAACAGTTTATAAAACAGACATAAGTAAGTGGTTTATGTCTGCAGTGTTGTAGAAATTCCTCTTTAGTGTTTGTCATGAAGAGGTCTGCATATACTGGGGAGCCATTGTGGTACCCATTTGCAGTAGCCATAGTCTGAACATAATGTTTTCCATTAAAGATGACATGTATCAGCAGAAGGAATTCCATAAATTATCCGGTTATGTCTGGAGTAATGCTGTGATGGTCTAATTTCTCTTGTAAGTACTTTAGACTTATAAGGGGAAGAAAGCAGGTTAATTGAAAGTTTGATATAACATGATTGGGCTAGAGAAAAAAAGAGTATACTTGAAGACTGCATGATCTAAATATGTGCCTACGTAGGAAAGGACAAAAAGATTATATTACAGTGATGTATACATTTGTTAAAGATCATTTCAATGGTCTGCCTTTAAAAAGGAATGAGAAAGTAGTGAGAAAGTGACTATTAATATCAAACTGAAGTCACAGAATTCAGTTTAGATATTTGGAATTATTCTTTCAAGACAATAGTTGTGGATGTATGAAATGCTTTCCTAATCACTTACATGCATTTGAAACAGCATGTAAAAGGAAAAGAGTGACTGGAGTAATTAATTGACGTTAGCTCCATAATAAGGTCAGCAACCCATTTATGTCTCTACCTTCTGTGTTGTGGTATGTTATGACGTGTTCTGTTAAACAGCATCTGCTCTGTTGTTTCGCATGTAGCTTATTCTTCTGATGTCATGGAATACTTCCAACAGGTCATCCTTAGCAGAAAAATAAACATTTTCTTTGTCACGGTTTTATTTCTAAAAATAGTAGCCTTTTTTCCAGTAAAAAAAACTTAATTTAATTTAATTTATTTTATTTAAATTTATTAACAGGAGTAGAACCCTGACCTCAGCTGGACTTCTCCCACAGAGAACACAAAGAAACATAAATCAAGTGGTTATAATTCACAGCCAGTAACTCTAACTATAACAAACAGACATTATATATAGTGGACAGTATGCTGAATACAAGTACAATCTTGAGTACAGTTTGTTCAGTTTTGCATTTTAAAACAATGTACAGGATATTGAGTGCACAATATTGAATACAATGATTTATCTGGTAATAAGGCATTATTTACAAACAATTTACAGCACATTGACACAACAAAAACAGAGAACAGAGGAGGAGGGCGGACAAAGGAGCAGAAATGGGAAAAAACCCTCTCCCCTACAGCAAGAACATTTTCACAGGTTCATAGTTTCATAGGTTCATAGGTGTTTACTAGGCTAATGACCACAAGGGCCTTTTTAAGCCAAGCCATGCATCCCAAATCTCTGACAAGTTCTGATACCCTTGATAAGTGTAAACCAGGGATGAATTTCTGGTTTCCCATCTAATTGTCCAAGTTGCGCTTGAATTGGATTAGGAAGGAACTCTGCTTCACATGGGTGGGGAGCCTGTTCCATTGAAGTAGTCGTCTCTGGGATACATACCTATCTCTCCAGCAGGTCCTATTTATATCACAGGCAAGGTTTAAGTCTTTAGAATGGGTAATGCTGGTACTGTTTATTTTGTGGATATACAGGACATCCATCAGAGTGGGATCTGACAATGCCCTGTATGCTAGGCATAGATCTCCTCTCAAAAGCCTGCAGGAGACAGAATACAGGGATAAGGCCTTGAGGCGGTCTGCATAGGATATATTACTTACACCTTTTTTAGTGAGGAACCCCTGTGGATGTTCCAGTTGTTGGGTATGCCTGGTTAGTTACATACCAAAGGGGCATTGTACTCAATGATAGGTATGATGAATGTCAAATACATTGGAAAAATGACTTCCTTGGACTTAAATGCCATACCTTTGTTTATAAGTTGTGCATCATAGAATGATTTCCTCACCACTGTAGACACGGGATGATCAAAGGCTAGATTACTATCTATGTGTGTCCCTGAGTCCATGACTACTGGGTCAACTCTAAGGGGTGTGCTGTCAAAATGATACCTACCAGGGATGGACGACTTCCCAAAGGATACTATTATCCATTTCTTGGCATTTAGTTTAAGTCCATGACTCTGACACCAGTTGCTTGTCTGTCTCAGCCCCTCCTGGAGAACATTTGAGTCAATGTGAAATTCAATGACAGCTCCTAATTTGTAATCATCTGCAAATTTAGTCAGCCAGAGACCAGTGACATTGGCCTTGACTTCTGAGAAGTAAATGCCAAAAAGGAGCAGTCCAAGGACTGATCCCTGAGGGATTGCATTTGTGACTGATCTCTTTGTAGAGGTGGACTCCCCAATTCTAACTTCCTAGGTCCTGTCTGTGAGCCAGCTGGCTACTCACCGGGTGACATACGGGTTTGTATCTAACCTCTTGAGTTTGTCAACAATGCCCAAGTGGGGTATTGTGTCAAATGCCTTGGCCAGGTCAAGGTAGGCAGCGTGAACAATTTTGTCCTCATCCATTGTTTTTGTTACCTTCTCAAAGAAGCCCACCAGGTTGAGTAGGCATGATCTGCCCTTGACGAAACCAAAATGGGTTGGCTCCAGGGTCTCAAGGTTTACTATATCTCTATTGATCATCTCCATGATAATTCTTTCCATGGCTTTACATATAAGACTAGTGAGACTTATGGGACTGCAAGTGGCCCATCTTTGTGCAGAGGGATGACTGTTGCCTTTCTCCATTCATGAGGCACGAAGCCTGTTTGGAGGCTACAGTTAATAAAGGACATTTTTAGTGTTAACATAGGTACTAGTAATTAATATAGGAAATAGCATTGTTTATGTTATTTCCTCATTCTTACAACAGTTACATTTGCATTTTTTATGAATACATTTTTGAGCTGTACAAAATTTGGGGTAACACTTCATTATCTTGAAGTTGGATGGAAAACATTCCTAAAGCTATGTAGTAAGTATGAAGAACTTATGGTCTGGGGGCAGAGGAGTTTGTTTATCTGTGTTAGTAGTGAAGATTCAGTGAATGGTAAGGACCACAGGTTATAGATGAACGTTTGTAAGATAACACGATTAACAAAGAATGGAAGAGAGTTTTGTTTGATTACTTTATATATTTAAGATCCAAGAAATAGCATGAATCTTTGAAAGCCAGCCAATTAGCTTTGGCCCAAATGGAGCACTGGTGTTCTTTTTGGAGAAGCAAGGGTAATGAATCTGCATAGACCTTCAGAGTTAGTTTGAAGAGACGATAGATTATTTTAGTTGATGTAGAATGATGGGAAAGCCATATTCTAAGCTGGCAAGTAACCCCTTTCCAGTAACACATGAGGAGAAAAAATGTGAGATATTCTTTGTCAGAACAGAAGTTTGCTAATGTATGTTCTAATAACCTTAATATAGTGTTGATATTTATGATTCTGGTCACACAAAAACTAAAGTACCAAATGCATTCAGTTATTTTTATGGTGTTGTTTAGTTGTTCCATATTATGCCACAATAAAGAGAAATGAAGGAAGTAGCTAATGTGAAAGGTCCTGCTCTAATTCTTTTTTGACAATATCGATGAAGTGTTTTGATCAGTAAATTACCATGTCTACTGCATAAAGAATTATTACTAGATGGGGTAGATCAGCAGGTAGTTTTCTGGTGAATATGGGCAACAGTTAAATGACAATACTGAACCCTGAGGCAAAACTATAGTGAGGTCAGGATGAAGAAGGTAAATGTCTTGGGCAAAAGGTGTAAGGGGGCATGAGCATGCAATCACCAATGCTGAAGTGCTATATCGCCATTTTATTTGGCATCACAATTCTTCACTGATACAATGCTGATCTAAACTGCATGAAGGAGCAAAGAGTTTTTTTTTTTTTATCCTCAACTTTATTTTGAAGTGTGCACCAGTCTGGGAACAGCTCAGGGTCACTAATTCACCTGGCTACTGCTGTGCCCTGGGAGTTCTGGATTATGAAAGGACTGTTGGTGTTTAGGTGCCTGTTCATACTTTGAGGTTATTGCTGGTGATATAATCCTTAAAGCAAAGTAGGGCTTTGGGACTTAACTGTGCCCCAATTACTGAGTTAATTAGAATTTAATGAACAGCAAGATCAAATGTTATGCTCAGCTTAGTGAAAATTGACCCAGTTTTTTTCTCCATGTTTCACAGGGTGTCACTAGTGTATACAAAGCAGTTCTAGTGCACCTGCCAGAGCAAAATCTATGTTGGTGCTCTGATAGCACTTCATGCTTTTTATATACATTTAGTAAGTGAAGTGACTATTTTACCTAGATATAGTAACACTGAGATGGGATAAACATAGGTGGGTTTAGTCAATTTATTAATTTTGGACACTGATTTTGCAATGTCTTGTTTCAAGACTTTAGGCATGGAGTTTCTTTTTAGGCAAGGGTTACAGAAGAATTAGGTTTCTGCACATTTTAATGAACCATAAGTGTAGGCAGTCTGCACCTGTGAGGGCATAACTTAGGATTTGTTCTAACAGCATTGCTAGTTGTTTTTCTTTATTGATCTTAAGTTCAAGATGGAAATAATGAGATAAATTATGGACTTTGGAGGGGTTGTTTACTTGTCAGTATGTAAAGAAGCATGTATTTGTGTATGCATTTATTGATTTTTTTTTTTTTATTTAACTTTGTTTACCAGAAAAGTCTGACTGAGCAAAGTTCATTTTCGCCAGAGCCCCAGTTAGAAAACCTCCACATTGCATACATTTGAATAAGTAGTTAATAAAAATATACACTAACACTTAGGATTATATAATTTAGCAGGCATACTTCTCAGTTGTCCAAATTTTCAAATAATTCCTGGTTTTTGCATTATATTTTTAGTCTCTTTCTCATAAAATGTGTGGTTTTCTGGTGAACCACTGGAGATTCAAGTCATTAAGTAATGACATACATTCAAGTTCCAGACTTCATATCCTTTAGAAAATACATGCTAACACAACTCCTGCGGTTCTAGCAACTTCCTAAATTTATAAATTGCAATATTTAAAATATGTCCCTATTTTTGGGCCTTTGTCCCCTTACTGTTTCAGGCTTTGACCAGATTTCTTGCACTATGAGTTTAGAACATATTAACCTCAGACACAGCCATAGAACAAGGTATATAGAGCATGCAAAAGTTACTGACATCAATAGAAAATTCAGTACTTTTTGCACCATTGTATATAGTCCCACTGTAAAATTAGTAGAGAGAGTTGATAAGCCGCATGCATACTTTACCCAACCAGTTAGATTAAAAAGAGACATAACCAAGAAAATATTACAGTAAAAGTTTTAGAATTTAGTGATGTTGGATTGATTTAATTTTATGTAGTGGAGAATTAGTAATGGAGATAGTACCAGTGCAGCATTATCATCCTTACAGATGGGATTTCACTGGAATAGTAACCTATAAAGAGGGTAAGATTCAGAGTAAGTAAAGGGTCTTTGTAATGGAATTTTTACAGCTGCAGCATCATATGCTTGACAGATACAACTCATTGAATAAATCTTGGTGTGATAGGGTTCCTATGCAGCACTGCGCTGTATCTTCTCTAAGGGGAAACTTTACAAGGAATGTGACCTGTCACATGACTGTGTCTCAGCACTTTTAGTTATGTACTTACCATAACAATAGATGTATGGGATTCATCTCGCCCACATTCTTGACAGATGGGCTCAGAGCCGAGAATCGGCTCCGACTCGGCCGATACTAAAGCACTAAGTCTCTCATTGGCTGGGCTAACCCCTTATCCCAGGATGCACCTCGCCCAAACCCCCAGATCTTGTTTGCTTCACAATAACTCATCCACAAGCACCAATCCAACCAGAAAAACGTATGGCAGGAGAGAGAAAAAACAATACTTCCTGGAGACCAACACAACAGAGTTTCCTCCAGATCCAACAGGTAGGGGGAAGGAGGGCGGGTATGTAAGAATGTAGGCGAGATGGATCCCATACATCTATTGTTATGGTAAGTACATAACTAAAAGATGTAATGTGATCCTATCTCACCTACATTCTTGACAGATGGGACAGCGTCCCTAGCACCTTGATCCTGGGAGGCTCACTGATAGACACTCCTGAGCACTGTGGAACCAAAGGACGCCTGATTCCTGGACGCCACATCCAATTTATAATGAGAAATAAAGGTATGTGGAGAAGCCCAAGTGGCTGCCGCACATATCTCATCCACAGACAGTCTGGCATGGAAGGCCACTGAAGTTGCTATAGCCCTAGTAGAATGAGCTCTAACTGGAAATGGAAGGTCCCTCCCTGTTGATGTATAAATAAATTAAACAGAATCCCTGATCCATCTGGCAATAGTGGACTTGGTTACTGCTTTGCCAATTCTGTTGTCTGCAAAGGCCACAAACAGCTGGTCTGACTTCCTGTGCTGTTGTGTCCTGTCTAAATAAAACCTCAGTTGTCTATGCACATCCAATTGATGAAGTCTGTATTCTGCCTCGCTTGAAAAATCTGGAAAGAAAACTGGTAGCTCTATCGATTGTTGCAGACAAAGAGCAGAAGAAACCTTAGGAAAGAATGAGGGGTTCAACCATAGGGAGACTCTATCCTTATGAAAGATCAGATAAGGAGCTTTGACAGAGAGGGCTTGAATCTCTGAAACCCTTCTGGCTGATGTAATAGCTACCAAGAAGGCAGTCTTCCAAGATAAGAACTTTATGTCACAAGTGGCCGCCGGCTCAAAGGGAGGAGACATCAAGGCTCCTAGAACCACACTGAGATCTCATGGCAATACAGGTTTGACACCGGGGGGCGAAGTAACCAAGCTCCCTTGAGGAAGGCCTTGCACAATTTAGGACTCATGAGCGAGGGCTCAAAGGCTACATGGTAGTTAGAAATCGCTGCCAATTGGACTTTAAGGGTGGAGACAGCAGAACCCTGTTGAAAAAGTGTTGCCAGAAAATCTAGTACTGCTGAAACCAGGGCAGTCAGAGGGTCAAGGTTTTGCCGCTGGGCCCAAACAGCAAATCTCTTCCATTTATTGGAATGTAACACCTTAGTGGAAGCCCTGTCGGAAGAAGACAGTATCCGGACCACCTGCGGCAAGAGGATATGCTGTCTGACTAAGGTCGGAAGTGGAGCAGCCAAGCCGCTAGCTTGAGAGTCCACAGAGAAGGATGGGGCTGACCCGACTGCAGGGTCAGGAGGTCTGGAACAGGGTCCAGAATCCAAGGACCCTCTGCCGCATACTTCCAGAGGAAGGGAAACCAAACTTGGCGGGGCCAGTGTGGAGCGATCAGAATCATGCTGCTTCCCAAACGGATCGCCTTCTGAATCACCTCCTGGAGGAGGAATCAGGGAGAAGAAGTCAGTGCACTTCGCATTCCAGGGGCTGGCGAAAAGGTTGCAGCAGGGAAATCTCCACTCTTAGAAGATGCGAGCCGCTACTTGGTTGTTCAGGAACCACTCGTGAGGCATCAGAATAACTCTGCTCAGCCTGTCTGCTGTCACATTGGAACTTCCCCGGAAAGTGCGTTGCTACCAGAAACCTCTGGGAGGCGATCGCCCATTGCCAAACTCTCATGGCTTCCCTACACAGGGGGTAAGACCTGGTTCCTCCCTGCTTGTTTAGGTACCAGACCACTGACATATTGTCTGAGAATACTGCGATGGTACCCTTTGGAAGAGAGGAGTGCAGTGCCTGTAACACTAGGAGCACTGCCCTCATTTCCAGCACATTGATGCGCAAGTGGGTTTCGTGATCCTGCCACGTGCCCTGAACCATCCTGCCCAGATAATGCCCCCCCATCCTATCTGGGAGGCGTCCGTGGTCACTGTGGCAATGGGAGTGGGGGGACAGAATGACTTCCCTTGGTTCAGGTTGGAGGGGAGGAGCCACCAACGAAGATCCCGCCGGCAGGATTCTGTAATGAGAATCGGGTGGGATAGTGGCAACTCTTGGTATGACCACTGGGTCGATAGAAGCCATTGCAGAACTTGCATATGCAGTCTTGCCAGAGGGACCAGAAGAATGGAAGCAGCCATCGATCCTAAAAGCTGAAGAATCATCCTGGCTGGGGCTTTCCATCGAGGCAGCAAGGCTAGCACTTGGTCCTGTAATATCTTTATCCTCTCTGTTGGCAGAAATGCTCGCATCTCTACAGAGTCTAGCTCTGTGCCTATAAAGGCAACACACTGTGATGGCAGCAATACAGACTTTTCCCAGTTGAATGTGATTCCTAACCAATGACCCAACTGGATGGTGGCACACACTGCTCGAGTGAGGAGATGCCTGGTGGGAGCGGAGAGGAGCCAGTCGTCTAGATACGGAAACACCTGGAATCCCAGATGTCTCAGGTGAGCCGTCACCACTGCCAGACATTTGGTAAACACCCTGGGGGCTGTGGTGAGACCAAAGGGCAGGGCCCAGAACTGAAAGTGACTGGTTCCCAGGCGGAAGCGTAAATGAACCCTGGACGCTGGGTTTATCTTGATATGATAGAAAGCGTCCTTGAGGTTGATGGAGCACATCCATACTCCTTTTTCCAGCAATGTGAAAATAGACTGTAACATGACCATCTGGAACTTGGACATTTTACGAAGCAGTTTAGGCGGCTGAGGTCCAGAATGGGTCTCAAGTCCCCTGTTCTTTTGGGCACCAAAAATAACCTTCAGTAAGTTCCTAATCCGGTCTGGTCTGTGGGGACTGGCTGGATGACTCCCTTTTCGAGCAGCTTTGCGACCTCTATAGCTGCTTGATCCCTCTGACTGGGTGGTATGTCCAGGATTCTCCTTGACAGTGGAGGGGGACAGATAAAGGGAATGGTATAACCTCTGGCGATGATACGAAGCACCCACTGATCCTGGGTGATGGAACCCCAGGCCCTTGGATGCTCCAAAAATCGAACCCCAACTGGCTCCTGAGACGCACAGTCGGGCAGTCCCTCAGGGATGCTGGAAGGAGGAACCAAGAAAAGATTCACGGTCTTCTGTGTTGCGGGGGCCTCCGCCGCCTCTAGGGCGACGTCTTCCAGAATAGTTCCCCCCTCCTCTGTCTCTGGAAGGGGGGGTCACTTTGATGGGCAGGGAAAGACTTTTGGGACTTCCTGAACCACATCTTCCCTCCCCTCTGAGCCTTGGGATAAGGTCTCGAAGGGAGCGAAAAACGGGCTCCAACGGCAGACAAAGTCTTGCCCTACTGCTCACATCTAGTGAGTGTGTCTTTCACTTTGGGTCCAAAAATAGAGGACCCGTCGAATGGAGCATCTGTGAAAGAAGACTTGAACGCCTCCGCAAAGTGACACAAGCGCATCCAGGCTTGCCTCCTAAGGGCTACGCCCGAACTCGCTGCCCTACTTGCCCCCTCGGCTGCATACGATATGAGCCTCATGGATGAGTTAACAATAGACGAAAGGGTAGACAGCTGGGAGCTGACAGACTGCGTCAATGCCTCAGACACGTTACCCGAAAGGGTATCTCCTAACTCCTTTATGAGATCCCTTTGGAGCCTCGTAAAATGACACAAATAATTCAGCGACCACAGGGTAAAGGTCATTGAAGTTAGGGTATGCTTCCCATACCTATGCATGCTCCTGGACTCCTTGTTAGGAGGATGGATAGACGTAGATGCCTCTGCCACATCTTGCTGGGTGGCAGACGCCACCACCATAGCATCTACCAAAACTCCCTTAGTCAGAAACTCTTTGCCAGGGGGAGCAGACAAAAATGTGTTGGGGCGAGAAGGAACTGGCTCCACAGAATCAGGATGCTCCCACACCCTTCGACAAATAAAGTCCAGCAATTCATTGAAGGGTGGAGACACCCAGGAGGCAGAGGGCTGGGCTCTGAAGGCCTTGAGGAAGACCGACTCCTCCGCGGAAGGGGTTTTGGACGGCCAGTCGCCCCTCTGTCTCAAGATCTCCAGGACATCGGAGAATGAGACATCATCAGAGGATGACTTAGGGGACCCTTCCGCATCATCAAGGTCGGTGTCCAAGGTGACAGACTCATCCGGGGAGTCTAAGTGCTTCCTCTTGCACAATTATTTCCAGGGGGACTCTTCAGGCAAGGACTCTGAATGCTCCTTGGAAAAAGGGGGACCACGCATGGAGGAATCCTCAGGCCTCGGAGCCACACTGTCCGAAGATAGAGGGGCACCAGAAGGTCTAGTCGCCCTGTCTAGAGAAGGAGTCACAGATTCCGGTGAAGTCACTAGAGATTTGTCCAGCGCACTCCTCATCGCCTCAAAGGCGGGCCCACCAGAATCTGAGGAAAGACCCACCTGCGAGACCATGACCGGCGTCAGGGTCCCCCTAGCCAAGGCACCAAGTGAGAGACTCGGGGCCAAAACCAGAGGCCCCGACAAATCCCCCTCGGGCTCAGCCAAGGACCCCCGAGAGCCGCAAACCTTGGAAGGAACAGAAAGGGTTGGAGTTGAAGATGGTGCCAACAGACTAGTAGAGAGTCTCGGAACCATCTCAGGGGCTTCACCCGACTCTGTGAACTCCGTCTCCGACGACACCACGGTTGTCAGAGGATGAAGCAAAGGTATCGAAAAGGCTGGCTCCGGCCTTTGGGTTGGAACAGAAAATAATTTGGATAAGACATATTCAGCTAGCATTCACCTTGAACAGATATGTGTAACAAATGGTTACAAAATAAAACATCATGAATAAAATAAGTAAAAATAATGTACATATATAAATGCTGTGCTTGCAGAAGCCATACTACAAAAGCAACAATTACATGTTCTTACGTACATTGCATCAACTTGTCTTTTGCCAACTTTTTTATTGATCTTTCTTTTAGCTCACTGGCAATAGAAACTGTTTCGTTTAAGCCTGGTGGCACAGTAGCATTAAATCTCAACTGCCAAAGCATTTCTTTATGCAGTAACTTATTCTTCCAGTCCCCACAATATGCTGCCAAATCAACTTGTTCTACAGCAAAGAACATAAATTTATGTTCCTTGCTGTAGAACACATTGATTTGCCAGTGAGCTAAAAGAAAGATCAATAAAAGTATAGGTTGTCTAAATGCAAGCTGGCAAAAGACAAGTAGATGCAATGTACGTAAGAACATGTAATTGTTTGTTGATTTTGTAGTATGGCTTCAGCAAGCACAGCATGTATACATGTACATTATTTTTACTTATTTTATTCATGATGTTTTATTTTGTAACCATTTGTTACACATATCTATTCAAGGTGAATGCTAGCTGAATATGTAGCTTTAAATGCAGGACTTGGCTTCATGACTTGTTTTCAATTAAAGGTTTTGGTTATAAAAGTCTAGCTGCTCTATGTCTTTTACTTGTAAGATGAAAGCACTAAAACTTGTTTGATTTTTTTATAACAGAAGTTTGTTTTTAAACTTTTTTAAGCTGTAAGACAATCCCCCAGATTCAGCAAGCAGCAGTGCAGGAATAAGTTATTCCTGCATGGCAGTTACCGTTCCTCTTTAGCACGGCAGCGCGCCATGCATATGTATGAAGGTGTACTGCCGTGCTGTAAAATGGGCACAGTTCCATGTACAAGCGCAGGGGGTGTGTCTGAGAGCAGAAATCTCAACAAAGCCATAAGGAGCAATTGTCCCTACTAAGCCAAAAGTTGATAGAATAACAGAGTTAGCATAAGCACATAGTACATACCTCCCAACCCATCAGAGTAAGAAATGTGGACAAAGCCATAAGGAACAATCGTCCCACAAAGCAGAAAGTTGATGGAATAACAGGTTCAGCATTAGCATGGATATTCTGAAGGGTTCAAATAAAAAAAAAAAAAAAAAAACACAACAAATAATTTTTTTTATCCATGCAATAAAGTTTAAGCGTAGCTGCGTGGGTGTGCCCGTTACTTAGCTAAACTTAGCCCAGCTGAAATGGCACGATAAGTTAAAAAGCAATAGACAGCCAGCATAAGCATAAGTGCAATAGTGTAGCAGTTAAAGTGTAAGCCTTGCATGTAGTTATTCATGGTTTGAGTCTCACCAAAGCCATTTCCCTTTTGTATCTGTAAACATTAAGATTTTAAATTTTTGCATATTTATGTAAGAAGTAACAATTTTTCTCAACCAGATTAGTGTATTAGGCCCAGATGTGAGGTGTCAGTGTAATAAAGTAGTGAAACCCCCATATAAACACAAGTGCCCCATACAGTATAGTCACACAAGAATAAATTAATCACAGCACATTGGGGGATGTCAGGGAAGGTAACTAAATCTATGTTATGTAGTGAATGATGAATCAATCCCATACAGGTGGTAGACCAATCTAATAGAACATAAGCAATGCTAAGCATTGCACAGCTATGTTGACCGGGTGTAAGCATTGTGTACATATGAATACTAAGCAATGGATAGCCCAGTTAAGTGGATTTGCCCACTGGTAAGCAATGCTGAACGTGGCCCTTTAAGCACTGCCAACTTTAGCTAAGCAGGTTTGTCCGTAGCTTAGCTTAGCTCAGCATTTTCAAAACTGTTCAATCCTGGCAAAGGGCTGGAAATTGGCCCTGTTTAAACCCTGCAGGTGGGAATACAACTCATAACTGGTTGTAGCTCTCCACTGTAGGAAGTATGGCAGGTGTTGGAGAGGGCGTGCACTTCCAGGCGCAGCGCTGGGGCAGACAGGAGTCCAACATCGTGATAGGACTCCTGGTAAAAAAACATGACATGAGACTGCTGCAGGACCAGTACCAGGGCTCCTAATATAAAGCAGAAGCCTGGGAAAGTCTCACCCGTGATCTCACCAGTGCCACTGGTATCCCTCAGACTGGTGAGCAGGTCTGGTACTACTATGCCGACTTGAAACAGAGGAAGAGGGAGCTCTTGAAACAGTGGGTCCAAGAAGCAAGAGACAGGGGAGATGTCCCAGCAGTGTGTAAGTATTCATACAAATAATTGTTTACCAAAGTCCAGCTTGTGTATGTGATGGATAGGTATGCATAAATATTTCTCTATTTTCATTACACCTGCAGCTGAGCAGGCTGTGAACCAGGAAGCCCATGCCAGCAAATTACAAAGGCTGTGTCGTGAGGCTGGTGAGTAACAATCCTGCTTGTAGTAGTCATATCAAATAAATATAAAGGAGTAAGATGTCACCTGGCACTATAAAAAATGTGTATGGTTTCCACTGAATAAACCAGACAACTGTCATTGTCCATGTTGGTGTGAATGACCTGAGACGTACATCCCTGGACTACATGAAAAGAGACATGGAGGAGCTCTCCAAACTTGTATCCCAGGCAGGTATGACCCTAACCCTGAGTAGCATCCTGCCATCACCCAGAATGATACCACAGTACAAGGACAAAATGATTGACTTCAACAATTGGCTAAGCTTCTGGTGTCATTCTAAGGGGATCCAGTATTTGTCTGCCTGGGATGACATGATAGACAGACCACGATGCTTTGCCAGAGATGGCCTGCACCTGTCGCCCTTAGGATTCCGGATACTGGCTAAGGCTCTTGCCTTCGGATTCGGATACTGGCTATAGTGCCTTTTTTAGGCAAGGTTCAAATGACAAATTCACCACCGTAACAGGTACAAGCAAGCAAAATCTGAGGGTAATGCTACTCAATGCTAGAAGTCTAAACCTCAAAATGCACTCGCTCGAGGCACTCCTTAAAATGTAGAACACTGACATCTGTGCAGTGATAGAGACCTAGTTCAAAGCTCCAGAGAGCACCCCTGCATTACCAGGCTACAATTCATACCACACCTTTCGGCCACCTAACCCAGAACGAAGCACTAAAGGTGGAGGTGTGTCCATATTCATTAAGGATATCCACACTTCCAGGCTAGTTGCACAGCATAATGCATCTGAGATTATCCAAGTGCAACTAACTCTGGGCAAGACCGCAATCCAAATTGTAGCTTGCTACAGACCCCCCACCATGCCCCAGGATTCCCACTCCTCATGTC
This sequence comes from Protopterus annectens, assembly GCF_019279795.1. Taxonomy (NCBI): domain Eukaryota; kingdom Metazoa; phylum Chordata; order Ceratodontiformes; family Protopteridae; genus Protopterus; species Protopterus annectens. The sequence goes on from NC_056744.1 coordinate 626,437,217, forward strand.
TTGATACACTGGAAAGTATTAGGGTACAACCCAACACCCTAATAAAGGGGTGATTTCAACTACCCCACCATTAACTGGGAAAACTACTCATGTACCAACTCTTTTGCTCAACGTTTTCTAGAATTCATAAATTCCAACGCCTTGGATCAACTTATTCACATCCCCACCAAGGGCAGCAATATCCTAGACCTGGTCATTACCAACATGGGAAACCAGTGTTCCACACCAGAGGTCAATTCCTCGTTGGTCAGATCCGACCACAAGCTAATCAGTTTAGACATCCACATCCCACCCCCACCCCCAATTAGGGAAACCATCGTAAAAAACTACTCCAAAGCCAACTTTACACTTAAGACAGAAGTGGCAAACTTCATGACACCCATGCAGACAGACAATAGAGGTATGACTGCTGAATCCTACACAAATGCACTTTATAAGCACTTACACGAGTGCATGGATCATGCTATCCCTAATAGAACCAAGATGTTATCTTCCAAAAAAAGGAAGCCAATCTGGTGGTTCTCTGCCATAAACAAACTCTACAACAGAAGAAAGAAAATGTTGCAAAAAAGAGTAAAATCCCATGACTGGAGGAACTCCCTGGTCAACACCTCAGTAAGAAGCTGAGATCCCTCATAAAATCCTCCAAAGCTAGTTACAAAAACAAAATTGCCACTGACTCTAAAGACAACCACAAAGCATTCTATAGCTATGTCAAGAATCTCAATGGGAACACTCAGATCTGCTCTGAGTTACAGCACAATGGTACTAAATATACAGAACCAACTGATATTGCCAACATCCTAGCAGATAGATTCAGTGCTAACTTTACCCCCCTCTCACCCACTAGAGGGCCCATCTCTATACCGGAAGAATGCAAAGTTCCTATAATCACAGCTGCACAGGTAAAAAACACACTCTCCAAAGCCAAGAACACAGCAGCCATGGGACCTGACAATATCCCAGGCAGCGTTCTACACGAACTACAGAATTAACTGGGACCCTACCTAAGTACCATGTCCAATCATAGCCTCACCTCAGGCTTTGTACCCACTGAATGGTGCACAATGATGGTTATCCCACTCCACAAAGGGGGAGCCACAACGGACCCTGGGAACTACTGCCCCATTAGCCTGACGAGCCTGGTCTGCAAGGCCATGGAACGTATCATCGTGGAACTCATAAACAAAGACATTGGTAATCTCCAAACTCTGGACCCTACCCAGTTTGGATTTGTAAAAGGCAGATCATGTCTCCTAAACCTGACTGTCTTCTTTGAAGCAGTCACCAAAGCCATAGATGAGGGTAAAATGGTTCACACAGCTTATCTAGATCTCGCGAAAGGCTTTCAACACCATCCCCCATTCTGGAAATATAGATAAGCTCCCCTTTGGTAAAATCTCTGTACCCATAAACTACCACATAGCTGGTAGTCTACTTAATGCCGAAAATGTGATAAGAGACCTTGGGACACAGGTGGACAGTAGTCTCTCCTTTGATAATCACATCACCACAGTGGTCAGGAAATACTTCTACGTGGCTCATCTCATCACAAAAGGATTCTCATCCAGAAAGAAAGAGGTGATTGTTCCCCTCTAATCATCACTCATTAGACCAATTACAGAGTACAACGCCCCTTTTGGTATGTACCTCACAAGACATCTACAACAACTAGAAAGACCACAGAAATACCTCACAAAGAGGATTACTGGGCTCAAACAGATGCCCTACGCAGACCGTCACAAAAAACTACAGCTTTACTCCATCACATATCGCCTACTCAGGGGCGATCTCTGCCTAACATACAAAGCTATGTCAAACCCAGTGCTGTTGGACATGCTCCACTTAAAGAAATCCCAATCCCTCTGAGCTACACACTCTAGGGACCTAAACCTTGTCACCATAATAAACAGAACATGCTGGAGGGATAGATTCCTGTCCCAGAGACGTCCAATACTCTGGAATAGACTACCTATCTATGTCAAACAGAGCTCCTCATTAGCACCCTTCAAGAAAAATCTTGATGATTGGATGGGAAATGGGAAATTCACCCCAGGGTCACTTCTGTGGCTCTGCTCGACAGGGGCACAGGAAAATAATTTTCTTGGGTGGCGAAAGCCAGGGTACATTTTTTGGCTAGGCTTATATAGACCCTAGGGCCAATAGCCTAGTACCTACCTATGAACCTACCTATGAACGTATGACAGTAATAGTCCCATATAGGTCATATTTAAATAAAAGTGTAACTGCCTGGCAATAAAGTTCTAAATCCTGGACTGGTTGTGTTTACTCTGGTATCGTATGACCTCACATGTTGCATTCACCAAGATCTGGTATGTGAATAGTACTGTTGTGTAAACTGTTTCTCACACTGTGCTATATACACAATATGTCTAGGAATGTCTGTATAACAATGTTGTAATTACAAGGTCAGATTGTACAACCAAGGGAGACTTAGACAGAAAACACTGAAGAAAGAGACAGTACTAAATAGCTCACCTTGATGAAACCTTGATGAAACACAAATTATTGTACTTTAAGCACACACAGCCATGGTTCAAATCCAGGGAGTGGTAGTAAGCTGTATGCATAATTATACCTCTTAACTGTACAGATGTCTGCAGAATGTCCAGATATGTGCCTCATATTTTTGGCCTGCTCCTCTATTTTCCTGGCAAATCACTAGGATGATCTCAGGATTGTAGTCACATACCACTGCCCAAACAAAGGCCACAGGGTATTGTAATAATACCTTTAGAGTAATGATTAGAGCAATGATCATTAAAGTTGTGAGTACTGCAAGGATATACAAGTTGTTAATTGACACCCCCCCCACCATATCTGCAACAATAATCTAAACACACAAATCAATGGGTATGTTTTACACCAAACCTACTGTCGGGACACATGTCCTATTGTTTAACAAATACTGAAATGTGTTTCTATTAATGTTCCATGTTGAAATACTATCATTGGTGGCCTGTTGCTATCACTGTAACCTGCATGTCATTGTAATGGCCAATATGGTTCCATAGATGCATGTGTTCTGTTTGCTATGCAACTGTTCCAAATCTGTTGTTTTGGGTTAATGGGAATATTTCTGCATGCTGTTATAACTAATCCTGGATTGTGTTGACTATTACTAACCCACATATGTTCTAAAAGTGTAACACCACAGCACGTTTGGGAAGGCTGGTCCCAGTGGACCCACATCTCCCACCTCATCTGGCTGTGGCACCAGGCCCCCAGCACATCTGGGACCCACCCCAGGACTACCTTGTCCACTTGTACTGCACCACCTTTGGGAGGAACTGCCTCAGGGGATGGGGCTCGCCCCCCCCCAGGAGTGGGTGCGGACAGGATAACGTCACCTGAAGCCAGGTCTGGGGTTTGCTGTGTAGCGAGCTCTGAAAGGAGTTTGGAGATTTGCTATGCCAGCTTGAGGGTCATGTGGTGCAATTACAGGGTCATCCTACCCCTCCTGCTCAACCCCCAGCACAAAAAAATGATGCAATCATCCAGTACATCATCATACATCATGCCATCCTCTCTGGCTGCAAGGCCCAGGATCTGCAGGGGAGGACTGCCCTGTGGAATGAGCTCGTCTACAGGGTAAACAATGTCAGCCTGCACAACCAAAATTATGCGTAGGTGCAGCATCGATGCACAGATCTGATCTGCCACACCTGTCAGCATACTGCTGCAGTTAGGAAGGACCAGCTAGTTACAGGTGGGGGTCATGCCATCCAGCCCCCACTGACACATGCTGAGGAGCTCCTCGCCAGCCTTGGGGCACCCACCTGCCAGCCAAGCCAGCAGGCTGAAGACAGCATTGTGGAGGTGGGTGCCACCCACACAATGGACGAGGAGCATGCAGCTAAAGCCCCGGGGAACATTACTAGACCACTGTTGCTTATCCATTTTCATCTGTAAAGTATCTACATGCATATGTCAGATAAGATAGTCTGTTGCTGCAGTTTTAGTAATGAACAGATGTGCATAATCTCTAGTATAGTGGGTTTCTACTGTCAATGTGCTGAAATGCTGCTCCCACCCTGTACCAATACCACAGGTGTGGCTACTGACATTACTTCTCTCTCACAACTATTTAGGTCTCTCTGGTATACAACTTGGGCAGCAGCCTGTAGCTGGTGAGTATGGAGTTGTTTTGTTCAGGTTTGTCAATAGACCGGCCATGTTCTGGCCATGCTATTTGCCATGCACACATTTAACACACCTACCCATAATGCATGCTGCACATGTTCACTTATTGTTGGTGTTAACTGCACTGCATCACAATGGTCACCATGGTGGCATATCTGAAGGGTATGTAAGAGTCTTGCAGTATAACTAACAACCTGTCAGTGCAAAATGTGTGGACAAGGATGAACATAATGGTGGGACAAATGGCCTACAGTATGGACATATCTGAAACATTACCCTTAAACAGTGGCTACAACAGTGTATACACCACTATTACAATGGCAACTCTTCCTGATATAAACAATGGCAAATCACAATACCATATCCCACACCTTTTACAACCTGTAATGTGATCCTACATGAGCAATGAATGTGTCATATGGAATCCTATGTTAGGACAACAAATATAGAGAATATATACCTTAACAAACACTGGAAGCATATGTGTGAACACACTCCAAATAACATATTGTGGAAGCAGCTTATGAGATACTGACAGCATTCACTCTTCTTGAGTACACACCTTCCATCAAGTACAGGGCCTCAATGTCACACCAAGTCATGGTCTGCTGTCCAAGAAGTATGTCCATGACATTTGCCCACTCACCTGCAACAATGGCAGCCATGGCTTGCACACATCTTACAAACCATGAAATGGATCCATTATCCGAAAGGTAGCACTCAGGAGTGGTAAAAGTAGCCTTACCTCACCATTGCATATACCGTGGAAAACAGTGCAGACAGTCACGTATGTGTGTATGAAGTATGGGACAACAGTAATGTAAAAATTAAACAGATGCCCCTCCAAAACAGATGACAAAACATGTTGCAAACTGGTCATGGAGGCTGCCAGAAACATGCAGCAACACTGAGGGACTTGCAGGAATGTCTAGCAAGTACTGCCTGTGCAGTACCTGTGTCAACAATTGCCTGGATTCTGCATAAGTGTGGCCTATGGGTTAGGGTAATCAGATGGAAGAGTTGTCCCACATGATACACTATCCAGGGCTCTCTACAGGTAGCATAAGCATAACATGAAGTCTCCCAAAGGCATGTGTTGCAATGTGTAATGGTGTCATGAGACCAAGGCTCAAACCTACAGACAGTATTCATAAAGATACATGTGGTGCACAAGCAACACCTCACTCCACCTCAGGGCCACCATCCCCAATATTTAGCTTGCTGGTGCCAATGTACACCTTTAGGTTTGCTGTTCATTAGCTGGAACTAGACCGGTAGGCATGGAGTTTGGAATTTGGAACACTGCAAAATAACACTCGTGTGGCCCATAGTTGTCAAGCATCTGCAATAAAGCTGAGGATGGGGAGGGGTGTCGGCTTGAAACACAACAGTGAACTGAATCATACATCCAAAGCATGCTAAGAATGGCAATATCTGAACTCAGTCAAGGTCATGAATTGTGTCAGACATAACCCTGACTCTACAGCAATAGTGAAGCCACTGTGTGACCTCCAAGGGCTATGCACATGAGCTGATCTTGCAGTCTTAAAAAACAAAAGTACCAGTACTAGTTTGAGTCTAGTTTTAGTTTTTTGATCTTGCAGTCTGGCAGAGTTGGGGTCATCTGTAGGGCAGAGTGACCAAATAATGGCAAGTGAAGATGGGCCATGCTAGTATACCCCTTCCAGGAATAGTGGCTGCTGTAGTTCCCTTAACAGGTGCTTCAACAAACCATTGTGTTAAGGGTGTGCACACTTATGCAAACCACATATTGTATGCATCTCATTCAGCATCTTCACAACTAACACATTTGTTTGATACTGCATTGTATTGCACAGGTCATATGTCACATATCAGGTGTGTGTAATGTTAATAAATGCAATATTGTGGCCCCAGTGCATATCATAGAAGACGCTGGCATGTCAACAAGGGTGTTTACACTCCTCATATCCACATTAAGCTTTGAAGGTTGTCAGTGTAACTGGATTTTATCACACGTACATGCACTGCTGATAATGAGATCAGCAAATCAAAGGCCAGGCATTAATTACTGACATCAGTCCTCATATCATCCCTGGTATGTGTCAGACAAACACAAAGGGGCTGTGAGCAACAGAGCAGACATAACTGCCACACATATACACATTCAGCAATGGTGTGTACACTTGTGAGGTATGGTTCACAGTACATTCCAGTGTGCTGTATAGGTGCACAGCAATACAATGTACATGGGTGCAGTGTGTTCCAGGGGAAGGGGCATCACCTAATAACACAACTCATGCATCACAGAGATGTATAATGTTGGTAACAAGGATTGAGTATGGCTGCAGTGTATACTGCCGAGTGCCATATGTCATGCATGTTGACTGTTGGGTAATGGGAGGTCTGTATAATATCTTTGTACCACCTCACCTGTAAGTGTGTGTGTGTGTGTGTGTGTGTGTGTGTGTGTGTGTGTGTGTGTGTGTGTGTGTAGAAGTAAACCATAATGTACAGGTCTTAATTTACATTTCTTGTCTGTCCCTCACAGGTGGCGAGATAGGTCATGGTCCCTCCTGCAGGCAAACAGATGTTAGTGTCCATACAGCCTCTGACAATGATGATAGGCATAGTGAGGCACAGGCAGGGTTGTCAGAGGCTGAATCTGTGCCATTGGTGGGCATCCCACTTTTATCCACTCCATCTTCGCACACAGTCACAATGCTCATGCATACCCCTTTACCAGTGGCCATAGATGAGGGACAGTTGGTGGGTGGTGACATGGGACAGGAAAGTGTGGTGACTATGGCAAGTGTGTCTGTACACAGCAGCCATAGCCGGATGACCGGTGAGGTACCACACAGGCAGATGTACAAGGGTGCTCATAGGAGGGCTGCTGGCCATCATGCCCCTGGCAGAACTGCCACAGCAGGTGTCACCAGACGCATGCTTCAGGCCATCATGGAGGCACAGGCATGTATAGAACATTACACCAGAGATAGTCTCAGGCTCCAGAGGGCTACTCTTCCTGCTGTACATGACAACATCGGTGATCTTGCAGGTGCCCACCATTATTTTGCAGAGGTCATTGTTAGACAGTTGGGTGAGATGGTGGGAATCCTTGACTGTGTGGTTTCTGTGGCAGAGCATGTGGTGAGAGTAGGGCATCATTCACATGGATGTAGGTCAGCAACACCAACAGGTGGAGGCCTACATGGATGTGCAACAACTCACAGCCAGGGTAGTGGCAGTACCAGCACTAGCACTGCAGGGGTGGGTGCTGTCCACACCACAATGCAGCATGCCATGTGCACATGGTCCTGGCTGGTCCCAACAGGGACGCAGATCCAGCAGACAAGAGTCATCACTGGGGAGAGTACCATATCTGGGCTTCTGCCTGGTAGTGCCCGTGGAACCCCTAGCAGTCACAGTTCCCATGTCCATGGCCAGACACGATGAACTGTACACCCTGTCATGTACGGTCTGCAGCTGTCCAACAAACTCCTGTATAGGGCAGCCATATGGCAGAAATGTGCATACATACACATACACATCACAAACACAGCTGGGGGATCTCCATACCTACACACACCACATCTGCACAGCCCATTTAATAAAGAACCCCCTAACCCACAAACATGATGTCAACCAAATGGCTCAGCACAGGCCTCTGGCAAACCCACAACACACCCTGTACATAGGATGATACCTCTGCCACATCCCTGTCATCCATACCATTGATGCAGGGACATGCTAATATGGTTCTGATGTACAGGGTGAATATACTAAGGTTTAGCAATGAAATGATGTTTAAAGTGTTTTCAGATGAAATGATTAATGCTTACATGTCAGGGTGTGTAGCTGTCCAGCCATGATGCATTATAGCTGTTATTAACACTGACTGATTATGGTCTCCATAATGTATCCTGTTTGTGTTCTAGGTGTCTATGGGTCAACAGGATGTTGGTCTGCTGTCCTTTCCTACAAGAGGTGTAGCACTGTGGTGACACACTGAATGTGTCATATCCCGGGTACAGGTGAACACAAGTAACAGGTCTGTATAACAGTTACTGCATGGGTCACATGGCTGATAGATCTGAGGGGTGTATACAGGTGAGTGCATGGTGGCTGATGTAAGCAGCTCTTCTACAGTGGACAATGGTAAGTGTACTGGGTGGCACACAAAATGTTTGTGAATAACACACACAGAGGATTTAGTGGTGATGCAATACACAGAGAATACTGCTCACATGGATGTATTTCATTTTGCAGTGAATTCATTTTGGCCTATGTAATTCCACCAAGACCAAATTGCCAAAACATCACATCAGTAAATAATCAGTCCGCCAGTTTAATGTCATTGATAATAGTACTGGCAGGGTATATGTCCTCTTCCCCAATGTAGTGCAATCCTGGAGTTGGTAAACAAAGGTGTGCTGGTGTGGGTGGCATAGCCCCCCATTTTGGAGGGTGTGGGGTTGTGTAGGACCTCACATAGTGTGATTAACAACTACTTAACCTGTTAACATAAACTGTACAGTATAATAGCACACTAAGTGGGGGGATATGCACAATAACCCCAATGTGGGTGACTATGCCCACAACAACCACACCCATGTATAAATACCAACTCTAGTATCACTGTACAGCTGTACAGTGGGAAAGAGGGCATTTACACATCCACTACTAGTTTTGATGGAATGTATTTCTACAAGATGATTGCTTTGAAATGATACCTTTTGCCAGTTAGTTCTCAGACAAACGATCTCCTGGGACATATATTTTCTGCAAACTGAACTAGATCTCTTCACATACATACACACTTACTTGGCAACCCTAAGAGTAGAACCCATACCTAGGTACTTATTGCTACTAATGTGTTTGGCCTTAATTGCACACACCACAAAGCTTTTAGGGTGAGATGTGTCTCGAGATTCCTGTTAAGTGAAAAACATCACCAGGCCTTGTACAGTATGGTAATGGGGAATGTACTGGGTGTTAATGAACAATACATAGTATGACATACTGTCATATACACATTGACAAACACATACAGTCATAGACACATTTGACAGACTTGGGTTTAGCAGTGCTAACTACCTTGTCAGTGAGTCTATACTGTTACAGAGTTTTTGCACACAGCACATGCATTATTGGGCTGGATAGTGTAATCAGTTACCTGTATCATTGATGGTGACAGCAGTCCTCATACAGTGGACTTTGGGACATGTATTGGGGGTCCCATGGTGTAAAGACAGTATACCCAGCACCCACACCCCACATTGGCTATTGTACTCACTGAAACCCGTGATAATGCTCTGACATACCCACAATCACACATTGACCAGGACTGCAATATGAACCCTTGTCTATCTAATCAGTGCTACTACAGGGATATGCATTTATTGCACATGCCACAGGGATAGTAGGGTGTGTATGGCAAGGTTTATTATATTTGGAAAATGTAGCCACAGAATGCTGTCTCCTACAAATATGCACACTCACACACAATTGCACACACATGCACACACACATACTCACATCTGCCAGGACTCAGAGGGTAACCCACACCTATCTACCTATTTGTAGAACAGTGTTATGCTGGTACTGCAAGCTCCAGGTAGCCCATAGGGTGAAGAGTGTAATAAGGTACATTTAATGTCAATCGCAGCAGCAGCCATTTCTATGTATAGCAATTGGGGGTGTAGTGGGTGAGAAGGCCCTCAGAGTATTTTCAAATACAAGTTTACAAACACACAGACACTGTTATTCTCAGTAATGCACACTAACACATTTGTCAGTACTGAGGTCCATAGGTGCAGGTGTTCCTAGGTGTGTACCAGGCTAATGTTTAGGGAGAGATGAGAAGAGTAGGGCATGTGGGTACACTGGTATTGTGCCACCTGACATTTATCAGCAGGCCATCTATCAACTGATGCCCCATGAGTGATCCCCAAGGTGACAGTTAAATTCAACATCCAATCATCTGGTTTTCTCTTGCAGAGGGCTAGTGAGGTGCTCCAACTGACATGTATGCAACATATATTACATAACATGGCCAGTGTCTGGGTTAGAAACCTGTACCTAAACATGTTCTATTGACTGTGGTAGTCTGGTTGAGGTATCCATGGCATGTGGTGAATAGAGGGTAGGGTTTCCTAGCTGTTGCATTCACAACACAGCTGGGCAGACATGTCAGTGTCAGTCAATCAGAGATTGCCTGTAAGCAGCCAAGATGGATACCTGACATCTGCACATCTGTTCAGAGGACAGACAGAAATGAGTTAGCCAACAGATTATGCATTAGGATGAATGTTTTGACAGATAGATGTCTGACACTGATAGATATGGCATTACTACATGACAGCAGTCCTCAATGACATGTCCTAAACACATAGTAGTCTACAGTTAATATCAACATATCAGATCAATATCCCATAGGAGATAAGTAAAAACATACAGCTCACACACCAAGAACATGATAGTCAGTACTCAGACTCCAGCTTTGCATGCAGGGGTGTACAGTTCCAGTAGCTACAATCTGCAATCTACTCTTACTTGGAAAAGCACTTTTAAAAGTGGTAATGTAATGATACAATACATACAAATCTGACTGCATATAACCTGGGATACTATGCATGTATGAAACACATACTAAAAGAAAAGATTGTGGTATTAGCCATGTATACTCAGGTGTCCATTACAGTATACTCACACCCCTTGCTACTGTATGTACATGGAATTAAATACACTTATTAAAGATGTCATTACCCTGCTATTTTATCAGACTGGAATGTGATCACTTCTTACCGGGGCTGAGCTATGCTTAGCAGGTGTAAGCATTGATTAAATGTAAATGCTAAGCAGATTTGCACACTGGTAAGCAAAGCCTACACTGTGTAAGCACCTTTTCATTTAACCGTATGTTAGCACCGTTTACCATCATGCAAACACGCTTAAAGTTGCTTAAAAGTATCTTAACCACTATGTATTCAACAGTCCTTGTTCTGCGTAGCAACAAAACAGCCCTTGCAGGTCTTGAGCCCAGGACCATTTAGACTACAGTCACAGCACTTAACCACTAAGCCATCTGAACTGCAAAAATGTTTGTTGCTTTTTCAGATATATCATTCAGTACACATACTTCTTGTTAGTCAAAATAGTGTTGAATCAGTCATGTTTTTATATCTAAATATATACATCTCAGATAAATATGGTGGGATACTTCTGAGAAGGTATATACAACACATAACAAGGATATGGATATATATATATATATATATATATATATATATATATATATATATATATATATATATAAATATATATATATTATATATACATATGTAGATATATGTATACATCTACATACACACACATATATATATATATATATATGTGTGTGTGTGTGTGTGTGTGTGTGTGTGTGTGTGTGTGTGTGTGTGTGTGTGTATTGATATATATATATATATGTGTGTGTGTGTGTGTGTGTGTGTGTGTGTGTGTGTGTGTAGATATATATATATATATATATATATATATATATATATATATATATATATATATATATATATATATAAACATATGCCCATAACATGTAGTGGAATCATACCTCAGCAACATAGCAACATAAATCACAACCTCTTAGTGCAAGGGAATGTAATGTAAGTATTGCAGTTATAAATGTAGAATGTTGCTACAGTAACAGGGGTTGCGTCAACAGACATGTTGTGTAGGAAGGCTCTTCTGAAACTGACATGTGCGCCATCAGTTACTGACAGACATCATAAAAATCATCATAGTAAAGTACCACAGAAAACACAGTAATGATCCTGTGGAATTCAGAAGAAATATGACCAATAAAGGTGGACAGTCTGAAACAATCTGGTCAGTCCAGAGGTATACACAGAACTTAGTACAAGACATGTGGACCAAGCCTGACAAAGGGGATGTTTACAGCCATGAAAATGGGGATATATCACAAATACTCGAGTAGATAAGCTCACACAGTTGATGCATTCACACTCTCCTGTCTGTTCTAACACATATTAACTAGAGGAGCAGAGGTCCCAAGCCCACATACTTCCCACTAGTTAGTGACATACATCTTCACAGCATCCCACTGCATTTTCATAAATACACATGTATGGTGGCCAGGCAATAGTACATCAGAGAAATATCTGGACATAACATCACACTAGGTAAATACACTGAGCTGCTAGGCATGTCACCAAGCACAGTGTAAACTATAGGCAGACTGCCATAACACTAACACAAGTCTCTTATGGGGAAATACACATGTAATTGCAAATATAGCAGGCACTATAGGCATGTAACAGCATGGAGTAACAGACACCAGTGTGAAAGTGCATACCCACAACAAATCTCAACACAGTCACAGTCACATTATGGTAAGCCTAATTAATAGTACCATATATGGACTGTGTGAATAAAACCATCCTCATATTTGGCAATCACACACTAACCCTACATATACTGCCCAATTCACAATCTAGTCTGATGCCTGACTGTGGTATGGGACATGTCTCAGTCTGGCCCTACAAAACATATACGCTGATAGGGTACCAGATACTGGAGCAGCATGCAATGTCAGATAGAACAGGACCAAGAACACTGACATCTACCACAGTCTGTACACAGGTCAAGTAACATATTCACAATACACTGCTACACAATACTGACACTCTGTCAACAATCACCATAACTACACAGACCTCACTACTGTACAGTCTACAACAGAAAGTCCAGGTTTTGATGAAAAATATAAGGCCTCCTATACATAACATGTCTGGCAGTCTGATATATCACTGGCTTGTTATCAGGAATGATGTCAGTAAATAATGATATATTGTACATATGCATCTCTTACTGCATGACATATAGACAAAGGGTGACAGACTTGAGGGACAGAGGCACAAACACAGGGCCAAGATTGACATATTGCTGTGATAAACTGAGAAAATTGCTGGTGTAACAGGGTCTGCTGTGACATATCTCTTCTGAGGGATATGAAGTCAGTAACACACATGGATGTTACCATTTACCGACTGCAAATCATCAGAGTATGCAACAGCATTTTTAAAGAGAGAAAATGTATGAATAACACACCACATCTAAGACTCCAAACTCTGGCCAGTCTGCAGATAGCCCTACAGGTGAGAGTTTCCTCAACCATATAACACTGTCATGCCAGACTTTAAATCATGCAGAACAGTGATATCCACACAAACCCTGTTAAACCAACATTACTTCAAATATAGAACAGAAATGCTTACATTCTGTCTCCATGTCTGGAACACCCCCCTCCTGTTTGCTAGCCTGTCTCCACAGTGTTTGTTATAAGAGGTATTTCCAACTACCCTCTGTGATGCTGTTTGTCAGACACCCACATGAAGTCCTGTTCAGAGTGAAGGAAAAAGGCCAACACCCAAGCAACCGCTACCCCAAAACTAAACACGTGCAACACATAGCTCACAAAGCCAGTGTGCTGAACAGTCACAGCCCTTAAGGCTAAACAACACACCTGATACACTTGTAATAGGTGACGTCCCACTCACCAGGCTGAACAAGGAGAAGGTCATGGTGAGCTGCCTGTCGGGCGCTAGGATCCGCCACATAACACAAGCACTCAGGTCACTCCAAGGCAAGTACAAATATGACTCAGTCATTGTCCATGCTGGTGTGAATGACCTGAGACGTACCTCCCTGGACTACATGAAAAGAAAAATAGAGGAGCTCCCTGAGCATGTAGCCCAGGCCGGTATGACCCTGACCTTGAGTAGCATCTTACCCTCACCAAGAATGATGCCACAATATGAAGACAAAATGATCAATTTCAACAATTGGCTTAAGTATTGGTGTCATTCAAAGGGGATCCAATGCCTGTCTGCCTGGGATGACATGCTCGACAAGCCACGATGCTTCACTAGGGACAGCTTGCACCTGTCACCCCTGGGCTTTCGGATATTGGCAAAGGCTCTTGCCACCCCCATAGTGCCTTTTGTAGGCAAGGCTCAAAGGACAAACCCACCTCCATAGGTATCACAAGGGATAAGAAACTAAGAGTAATGCTACTCAACGCCAGAAGTCTAAACCTCAAGATGCACACACTCAAAACTCTCCTTAGCATGGAGAACATCGATATCTGTGCAGTAACAGAAACATGGTTCAAGGCTCCCGAGAGCACCCCAGCACTAGCAGGTTATACCTCATACCGTGTTTTTCGGCCCCAAAACTTGGACCAAACCACAAAAGGAGGGGGAGTATCAATATTCGTCAAAGATACCCACACCTCCAGGTTGGTGGCACAGCATGAAGCATCAGAGACTATCCATGTGCAACTAACAGTGGGTAAAACTGCCTTCCAGTTTATAGCCTGCTACAGACCACCCTCCCAAACCCAGGAACCCCACTCGGCCTTCCTGAGAACACTGGAAAATATGAAGGTCTCTCCAAACACCATTATATTGGGTGACTTCAACTACCCTAACATAGACTGGGAGCATTACTCTAGCTCCAACACCCTAGCCTGAAGGTTCCTAGAATTTATAAACTCAAATGCTATGGAACAACTTGTTGCCACTCCCACAAGAGGGGAAAACATACTCGACCTGATCATCACCAACATGGGGACTCTATGCTCCAGACCAGAAGTGTATCCATCACTGGTAAGATCAGACCATAAACTAATCTCACTAGATATTCACGTCCCAACCCCAGCCCCTGCCCAGAAAACCACAGTGAAAAACGTCTCTAAAGCAAATTTTCACACTCCTCAAAACCGAGGTGGAATCCTTCAAAGCCGCCGGGCCTGTGGAAAATACGGCCCTGTGCTTGATGTATAAAGCCATGTCCAACCCGGAATTAATGGACATGCTGCACCTCATAAAATCCAAATCCCATCGAGCTACATGCTCAAGAGACTTGAACCTCAGCACTGAAATAAATAGGACATGCTGGAGGGACAGATTCATAACCCAGAGGCTCCCTTCACTCTGGAATAAAATCCCAGTCCAGATTAGGCAGAGTCCCTCATTGACTCTCTTCAAGAGGAATCTTGATGAGTGGATGGGAGATAGTAGGTTTACCCCGGGTATCACTTCTGTGTCACTGTTAGCCAGAGGCACAGTATACTAACCTCGAAAAAGGGCATAGCAAAATTCATTTAAAATGGGTGGCGAAAGCCAAACACACTCTGGCTAGGCTTATAAATGCCCTAGGGCAGATAGCCTAGTATGAACCTATGAACCTATGAACCCACATGAAGTGCTTAGTTATATGAGTGTATTTCCATGCAATTGGCTGTACGAATGATACCACAGCTGTTCCACATGCAATTAGCAAGTGGGGGACTCCAATTCATGCAGAGGCCATCAGCTGATCATGAGCATTACCTACAAAAGTCAAGCTGCTGCCTATGCAAAACAGATGTATTTTCCCACATCTACCAGAGAGGCAGAGAGCGAGACAGAGAGACAGTGAGAATGTAAGAAAGGAAGAGAGAAAAAGCCAAGCGTGTTTGTGTATGATCCGTGGGTGAAGAGTGGTATCTGGGTATTATAATGGTTGCATATATTGTTTACTAATCCATACTGTCACATAGTAATTGCATATGGCAGTAGACATTTATGGCTGTGAAATGTCTACAACAACCTATACAGTGTTTGAAAACTGTTGGCCTTGTAATGTGACATTGGGACATATAAGTCCTCAATATAATAATGTAGCAAAACCCACACTGCAATGGATCCTGTCATTACACAATCACCCCAACACCCACACAGGATACTGATGACACACACACTTACCAGCACTAAGTTTCAAACCCCTACCTGGCTATGTATTGCTATTACAGTGTTACGCAGTTACCGCACGCTCCACAAAACTTACATGTTGGAGAATTGTCCAAAGGTATGTTTGAAGATGAGTGACATCAGCAGCAGTGCTAAAGGAGGGGTAAGGGAAGCATAGTACGTGTGAATGCCCACAAAATAAGGTGTCAAGAAACACACACATTATCACAGTTGCTAGGACCAAGATTAGAACTCCTACCTAACTAGTTTTCTACACTACAGTATTACACAGTTATCACAAGTGCCACAGAGCTTACAGGGCTGAAATGTGGCCAGTGGGTTATTTCAAGGTGACTGACATCAGCAGGCATGCTAAAGTAGGGCAATGGGAGGTGTAGTGAGTGTGAATGGCCTCAAAATCATTCATCTCCACACTCACACACACACACACACACACACACACACACACACACACACACACACACACACACACTTGCCAGTACTGAGATCCATAGGTTCATTGCTTTACAGGTGTTTAGTAGGTTAATGGGCCTGAAGGCTCTACAAGGCTAGGCCAAGGTAATACCTTGGCATCAGGTCTCATGACAATAGTCCCCAGTGTGACTCAGGGGTGTACTCCATGGAGTGGTCCCCAGGGGTGGGTACTGTATTCAACATCCACTCATCTGAGTTTCTATTGTGGGTGGCCAGTGATGTGCACTGCTTCCCATGTAATGTGATCTATATTCCATAACATGGACAGTGCTTGGGTTGTGCACATGTCCCACATCCATGTTCTTTGAATTGTAGAAGTGTAATTGAGGTCTCTGGGGCATGTTGTGTGGACAGATTGTTATTGTCTGATGTAGCATTCCTGTCCTCATTTGGTGAGACCTGGCTATGTAACTGAGGTTATGATTGCACCTACATTGACAACATGACATCTACATTGACAGGGTATTCAGTGGAGTTAGTGGCATCTGTCCATACAGGACGTGTGTATAAGGTATGGTATTCCTTTTGTGGGGTATGTTTGCAGACTCTACAGTTGTTGCAGGTGTCCAGTGGGGAACATGGCAAAAGGGCCACTGTACACATTTATTTGGCTACTGAGGGGATGGAACAGGGTGCTATGTCCTTTTACTTGCTGAATAACACACAGTCAGGAGATATAACACATCAAAGTACTTTCTGATGTCAGTGGCACTGTCGTGGTCAACAGGCATGTAGTCCACTGCTATCACACCGTGGTTACTATCTGGGAGGCAATATGCAGGGAACTACCAATATAGTGGTTGTTGCCTAGCCTAATGTGTTTGTGCATGATATGTGGGTGGAGAGTGTTCTCTGAGTAATAGAAGTGTTGCCTATATTGTTCACCAATCCATGCTGTCACATGTAGGGCTGTGAATTGTCTACACCAACCTCTCTGGTGTTTGACATCTGTTGGCCCTGTAATGTGGACACTGTGACATATACTAGGTCCTCAACATAATAATTTAACAAAACCCACCCCACAATGGATCCTGTTATTACATAACCACAGCAACCCCCACACAGGATACTGATGACACACACACTTGCCATTGCTGAAACTTAAACCACTACCTAGCTATGTATTGCTATTACAGTGTACTGCATTTATCACATGCACCATGGAGCTTACAGGATAGATGCTGTCCCAAGTTACTTCTAAGGTGAGGAACATCACCAGCCCTTGTAAATACTGGTATTGGGTGATCTAGTGGGTGAGAGAGCCTCAAAAAAACTTTACCCTGCACACACATTTACATTTTCCAGGGGTGTGGTTCAAATCTCTAACAATCTTTTTGGACCATTATGTTACGCATTTACCACATGCACCACTGACATTACATGGCTTAGAGTTGGCAACAGATACTTCTAAGCTGGATGATATCTGCAGGCCTGCTAAAGTCAGGCATTGAGATGTCTACTGGGTGTAAATGGGGCCAAAATCTTTGAGGTACAGACATACATATGTATACACACAAACACTTGCCATGGATGAGATTCAAACCCATACCTATGTGGTTATTGCTACTACATTGTTCCGCATTTATGGCATGCACCATGGAGCTTACATGTTGGAGAGCTGTGTCAAGGTATCTTTGAAGGTGAGTAACATCAGCAGCAGTGCTAAAGGAGGGGTAAGGGGAGAGTAGTAAGTGTGAATGTTGATAAAATCAGGTATCATCAAAGACACACACACTCTCTCACACAAACACAGACAGTTTCACAGTTGCTATGTATGGGATTAGAACTCCTACCTAACTAGTATGCTATACTATAGTATTATGCAGTTATCGCAAGCGCCATAGAGCTTATATGTTAGAGAGTCATCCAAAGGTACCTTTGAAGGTGACTGACATCAGCAGCAATGCTAAAAGAGGGGTAAGGGGAGAGTAGTAAGTGTGAATGTGCATAAAATCAGGCATCATCAAAGACACACACACACACTCTCTCACAGAGACACACACAGTTGCTATGTCTGGGATTAGAACTCCTATCTAACTAGTATTCTATACCATAGTATTACTCAGTTATTGCAAGCGCCACAGAGATTATATGTTGGAGAGCTGTCCAAAGGTATCTTTAAAGGTGAGTGACATCAGCAGCAGTGCTATAGGAGGGGTAAAGGAAGTGGTGTAATTGCGAACATCCATAAATCCAGGTATCATCAAAGACAAGCATGCTCTCTCACACAAGCACACACAGTTTCACAGTTGCCATGTCTGGGATTAGAACTCCTACCTAACTAGCATGCGACACTATAGTATTACGCAGTTATCGCAAGCACCACAGAGCTTATAGGGCTAGCACTTGGCCAAAGGGTTATTTCAAGGTCACTGATATCAGCAGGCATGCTAAAGTAGGGCAGTGGGAAGTGTACTGAGTGTGAAAGTACCTTTTTAGGCAAGGTTCAAATGACAAATGCACCACCATAATGGGAACAGACAAGCAAAAGCTGAGGGTAATGCTACTCCGTGATAGAAGTCTAAATCTCAAAATGCACTCACTCGAGGCACTCCTTAAAATGGAGGCCATCGATATCTGTATAGTGACTGAGACCTGGTTCAAAGCTCCAGAGAGCACCCCTGCACTACCAGGCTATAACTCATACCAAACTTTTTGGCCATGTAACCTGGACCGGAACACCAAAGGCAGAGGTGTGTCCATATTCATTAAGGATATCCACACCTCCAGGCTAGTTGCTCAGCATAATGCATCCGAGGTTATTCAAGTGCAACTAACTCTAGGCAAAACTGCAATCCAAACTGTAGCTTGCTACCGATCCCCCACCATGCCACAGGATTCCCACTCCTCTTTTCTTGATATACTGGAAAATATTAGGGTGCAACCAAACACCCTAATAATAGGCGATTTCAACTACCCACCCATTACCTGGGAAAACTACTCATGTACCAACTCCTATGCTCAATGTTTTCTGGAATTCATAAATTTCAATGCCCTGGATCAACTTATCCACACCCCCACCAGGGGCAACAATATCCTAGACCTAGTCATTACCAACAGGAGTGACTGGTGTTACACACCTGAAGTCAACTCCTCGTTGGTCCGATCTGACCATAAGCTAATCACCCTAGATATCCACATCCCGCCCCTACCCCCCATTAAGGAAACCACAGTAAAACATTTCTCCAAAGGCAACTTCAACTTAAGACAGAAGTGGTGAACTTTCATGACACCCATGCAGATGGACAATACAGTTAAGATTGCTGAATCCTACACAAATGCACTCTATAAGCACTTACACAAGTGCCTGGATTGTGCTATCCCAAACAGACCCAAGATGCTATCCTCCAAAAAAAAAGAAGCAAATCTAGTGGTCCCCTGCCATAAACAAACTCTGTAACAAAAGGAAGAAACTGTTGCAAAAAAGAGTAAAATCCCATGAGTGGAGATGCTCCCTGGTCAGCCTCAGCAAGAAGCTGAGATCCCTTATACGATCCTCCAAAGCTAGCTATGAAAACAAAATCACCACTGATTCTAAGGACAACCACAAAGCATTCTATAGCTATGTCAAGAATCTCAATGGCCACACCTAGATCTGCTCTGAGTAATAGCACAACGGCAAGACGATTACAGAACCAACTGATACTGCCAACATCCTGGCAGATAGGTTCAGTGCTAACTTTATCCCCCTCTCACCCCCTAAAGGGCCCATATCTATACAGGAAGAATGCAGAGTCCCTGTAATCACAACTATGCAGGTAAAGCTGCACTCTCTAAAGTCAAAACACAGCATCCGTGGGACTGGACAACATCCCAAGCTGCATTTTACATGAACTTCAGAAGGAACTGGCTCTCCACCTAAGCACCATGTTCAATCATAGCCTCACATCAGGCTTTGTGCCCACTGAATGGTGCACAGGAACAGTTATCCCACTCCACAAAGGGGAAGTGACCACTGCTCCCAGGAACTATCATCTATTAGCCTGACAAGCCTGGTCTGCAAGGCCATGGAATGTATCAGCATGGAACTCATAAACAAAGACACTGGTAACCGCCAAACTCTAGACCCCATCCAGTTCGGGTTTGTGAAAGGCAGATCATGCCTCCTGAACCTAATGGACTTCTTTGAGGCAGTCACCAAAGCCATAGACGAAGGTAAGGTGGTTCACACAGCCTATCTTGACCTCGCCAAGGCTTTCAACACCATCCCCCATTCTGGAATTATAGCTAAACTCACTAAACTAGGTATAAATCCCTATGTCACAAGATGGGTTGCCAACTCCAAATCTGACTTCAAACCAGTGACAAGTGGAGTACCACATGGTTCAATCCTGGGACCTCTCCTGTTTGGTATCTACTTCTCTGAAGTACAGGCTAACACAGAAGGCCTCTGGCTAATGAAGTTCACAGATGACTACAAACTAGGAGCCATAGTCGAGTCCCCAAATGATGTGGACATCCTACAGAAGGGCCTCATGGAGGCAGATGCCTGATGTCAGAGCCATGGCCTCAAGCTCAATGCCAAAAAGTGCATTGTCATCCCCTTTGGTAAAGACCCTGTACCCATGAGCTACCACATAGGCAGCAGTCTACTTAACACTGAATATGTGATAAGAGACCTTGGGACCCAGGTGGACAGTAGTCTCTCCTTTGATAATCACATTGCCGCAGTAGTCAGGAAGTCCTTCTACATGGCACACCTCATCACAAAAGGGTTCTCATCCAGGAAAAAAGAGGTCATTGTTCCAGTCCACTCGACACTCATTAGACCCATTATAGAGTACAATGCCCCTTTTGGAATATACCTCACAAGACATCTGCAGCAGCTGGAAAGGCCAGAGAAGTACCTCACAAAGAGGATTACTGGCCTCAAACAGATGGCCTATACTGACCATCTCAAAAAACTCCAGCTTTACTCTGTAGCATATCGCCTACTCTGAGGTGATCTCTGCCTAAGATATAAAGCTATGTCAAACCCAGAGCTGTTGGACATGCTACACCTAAAGAAATCCCAATCCCTCCAAGCTACATGCTCTAGGGACTTAAACCTTGTCACCACAATAAACAGGACATGCTGGAGGGATAGATTCCTGTCCCAGACACTTCCCATACTCTGGAACAAACTACCCATCTATGTCAAGCAAAGTTCCTCATTAGCACTCTTCAAGAAAAATCTTGATGAGTGGATGGGAAATAGGAAATACACCCCAGGGATCACTTCTGTGGCTCTGCTCGACAGTGGCACAGGAAAATAACTTTCTTGGATGGAGTAAGCCAGGGGTCCTTGTTGGCTAGGCTTACTTATGACCTTGGGCCGTTAGCCTAGTACCTGCATATGAACCTATGAATGGCCTCACAATCATTCATCTCCACACACACACATACACACACACACACACACACACACACACACACACACACACACACACACACACACAGTTTCAAAGTTGCCATGGCTTGGTTTAAAACTCCTACGTAACTAGTTTTCTACACTACAGTATTACACATGTATCACAAGCACCACATAGCTTATAGGGCTGATATTTGGCCAGAGGGTTATTTCAAGGTAACTGACATCAGCAGGAGTGCTAACATGGGCAATGGGAAGTGCAGTGTGTGTGAATGGGCCATAAATCATTCCTCAGGAAACACACAGACACACTGAGTCACACACAACTTTACATTTGACAGGACTGGGTGTACAAATGCTAGATGAATACTGATTTGTACAATCATATTATACAATTATCACAAACACCACAGACACTATTGGGCTGAGGGCTACCAAAAGGAATGTCTACAGTGATTGACATCAGCACATCATGTGATATTGGCCAATTGGATGTGTGGTGGGTGGGACAGGCCTCATAATGGAAATCTCCCTGTCACTGTCTGTCTCTGTCTTCCTCACATCCGTGTGTGCGTATGTTTGACATATTATATTGTGCTGGCCTTAGATATGTGTGAGTATTCCTATCCAATGTGTGTGCAGAGCATTAATGGTGTATAATGGGGTGTGTGTGTGTGCACAAACATCTGCAACTGACAGATATGTATAGTCCACTGTGTTGTCAGACATGGGCTTCATTTCTCTAAGTGTAGGAGCATGCCCAGTTTGACCTTCTGTACTAAGTGTGTGAATCCATTCCAGGTAGGGTTGTACTCCAGTCCAGGGTTGGATGTTCTACACCTACAGGTAGCAACCTGTCTCTGCAGGATATCTGTGGATAGGGTGACAATATGGAGTCACAATGGGTGACAGATAGTGGGATACTGTAACTATTGCTGTCTGTGCTGCTTGTGTTACATGGTTGGTGTTAGCAGAGATATTCAGACATATGTACTGTTTTACACTGTGATGTATTATGTCATCATCTACTGACAGATATACTTATTTGCTCACAGTGGTCTGCAGCCTACATATTCTTGCACACTCATGCCATTCTGGAGGGGTATCTGCAGACACTTGCTGATGGGTCTGTGTAAATGGTCTAGCACCTTGGTACTATGGTGGCTGAGGATCCCCTTCTTGTACATATATCAACGTAACAGAATTGCCATATCCTGCTGTGGCCATACCTCTCAGCTGTACAGATTCACCCAGGTTACCCAGAGGCAGGGTTCATATAGCTGGTCAGTTCCCCTTCACATTATGGTTTATAAGCAGGCTTGTAGGCAACCATTATTAAGTTTGCAGACAGGGGTAGTATGGGCACACATCAGAGTTTCAGACTTGTATTGGGGACGGTGCTGGAGGGCTGACTATGTCATATGCACATAGTACACTCCCTATACTTGGTAAAGCACAGGTAGTGTCATGTTTGACATCTCTTTTACTGTATGTGAGAGTCAGAGAGAAGTGTCATTCCCTGGGTCCCTACCATGTCAGTGTATGTGCTATGTGTTGCCTCTTTGCCAAGGCCTGAGAATACTGGGCATGCTTCCTTCTACCTACATGGGCAGGCTAAAGTTGTTCCTCCTCCGAGTCCCTCTGTGCCTGTGATGGCCTTGGCAATGGTGAGGAGCGGTGTGGCCTTGCCCAGTGCTGTTCCTGCTGCAGCTGTTTCCATAGGATCATATTGTGTAGCATGGCACATACTATGAACATTTGTGTACATCTAGCTGAAGAGTACTGCAAGGCTCCACCAGATATGTCCAGGCGGTGGAACTTTGACTTGAGCATCCCAAACACACGCTCTATTATGATTCTGGTTTGTGCGTGTGCCTCATTATGGAGTTCTTGTTCAGGTGTGTGTGCTTTTCTGATGGGTATCATCAGCCACAAATCCAGTGCATAGCCAGCATCCCCCACTAGGTGGCCGTATAGGATGTCCCCACTGGTAAATGACTGGTACAGCTGTGTCATATGCCAAATGTGGGAGTTGTGATAGCTTCCAGGGCTGCCAGCACACACATTCAAGATAATGCCCTGGGCATCGCACATGACCTGGGAGTTTATGGAGGGGAAGCCCTTGTGGTTTATTTAGACCCTACCCTGCTCACTGGGTGGTGCTTTTATGTGTATGTGTGTGCAGTCTATACCACCCACTACCTCAGGGTATTCTGCTATTTGGTGGAAGAGACGCATATTGCTGGTCAACGCCTCATGGGTGTTGAGGAAATATATGTGCTCACCGGCATGTGCTGACATAGCATCCAGGAACTGGTGGAGTACCCTGGATGCTGAGATCCCCATGATATCCCAGTTGCCCTTTGGAAGGTACCTGTGTGAGGTGTGGCCGGCACAGCTCAACAATTTGCTGTAGAATGACCCTGTCCAACCTATAGTGCTCCACTATCTCCAGCTCATGTAGCCCCTGGTAGGTTACCCTGGGTCTGTACACTCTTCTCCTTCTCCTCACTGTGGGTTGGTCATCAGCATTCACATCCTCACCACCATCAGCCTCTTGCACATACTAATGTATGAGAGTGACAGCAGCCCCTAACATTTTGTTAGTTTTGTCAGGTAAAATTTCCCCCATCTGTGTACACCGGTGGTGTAGAGTTTGTGGGAAAAACCAGACTGGAAGGTGTTTGCATAGTTTATAGTAGTGTGCTAGGCTGTTCCATGTGTAATTGGCTGATTCTGATACATTTCACCTGCCAGCTATGCTAGTTCTCCTTGATTGCCTTCCTACTGCTGTTTTCCCTTCCCATTGCCTTTCTGTTTAAGCCCCAAGGCACGGCACTCATACCCAGTGCTCAAATGTGAACAGAGCTGCTATTTCCTGTTTTTTTTTTTTTTTGTTTAAAACCAGGTGCATGGCCCACACACCTGTTTAGGCAATGTAAACACTGCTAGGCAGCCTCAGACCCCCCCCCCCTTAGCTGTGCTTAGCTAAGGGCAAACACTGGCCACAGAGCCCCAGTAAGCTTACAGCATGCATGACACTTCCCCTTATGAGGTCATCTACCTCTTGTACTTATACAGTGGTGTTGCTGCACCTACACGGTTGGGTGAAAGCTAACACTGAGAGGAAACCTGTGATTCAGTATCAATCCCCCTCATTTGCATAAAACAGAATGCTAATTCATAGTTGCCACACTCACACTGAGCCTTCCCCCTTAGCAACCACTATTCCCTGGTATTGTTGTCTTATGCATACCATTGACTATTATGGCAAAATGCTGATTTGGGTTTAAAAGCTTATTTCCAACTTCTTTTCTTATTTTCAGGTCAATCCTGTTTGTGCATCGCTGCCCTACACTTAAATGGCCGAGATCGGCCAAAAAATAATAAACTTGTTATTTATAAAATTGCAACTATTTTTCATGCCAATGGCCATATATTTGCCCATTAGCATGCCTACTACATTGAATAAATGCTTTCTTTTGAGCTGTCATGCCTCCATTTTGTAATTTGCAGAAATGTATTCGGTTAGCAACCGCATACATTTCTGCAGGTTACACTATTCCTGCACAAATGCCTGCCTGCTTCCTGGATCACTAATTCTCCTCATTTGCATGGTTTTTACCAGCAAATTAGCAGTGGTGTCCATGCAGGAATAGTGTAGGAGTGCTCGTGCACATCCCTGAAGCTCATTCCTGGAATGATCGTCAGCCATATCGTGTGCTGCAGCTCTTGCACTATTCCTGCACTCCATGCTGAGCTTGCTAAATCGGGGGGAATAAACACTTTGTGGATACAAGTTCTGGTCCCTTGGAACACCTGGTTTATTTTATTTATTATTAAAGTCAAAATTCTCTGTGTCAAGCTGTTCAGTTGAAGTTCTGTGTGATCTGGATAAAGTATCAGCCAGATAAAGAAGTTTGCCTTTCATATAGACCATTTTGGAGTTGTATTTTTGCAATTTAATCATCATTCTTTGTAATATCGCTGGAGCTGAATGCATAGGCTTCTTTACAATAGTAAGCAAAGGTTGATGATCAGTTTCAGTCTGGATATCTCAAACATAGATATAATCATGAAACTTGGAACACGCAACACTATTGCCAAAAGTTCCTTCTCAATTTGAGCATACTGAATCTTAGTCTGGGTACATGTTCTAGATGCATAGGCCTGTCTGCTTGAAGAATAACTGCACCTAAACCAAATTTTAAAGCATCGCAGGAAAGAGTTACTGATTTGTTGAGATCATAGCACCTTAATGTTGGTGGGGTAGCAATTTTCAAATGCTTTCTGGTGCTGTTCTAGCCATGACCATGTAACATTTTTACATGTGAACTCTTTCAAAGGTGCTGTCAATTCACTGTAGTTTGGTATAAACTTCATAGATTCATAGGTTCACAGGTAGGTACTAGGCTATCTGCCCGAGGGCATTTATAAGCCTAGCCAGAGTGTGTCGGCTATTGCCACTCCATTGATTAATTAATTGATCCTCTGTCAAGCAGAGCCAATGAAGTGATCCTAAGGGTGTATTTTCTGTTACCCATCCACTCGTCAAGGTTTTTCTTGAAGAGTGTTAGTGAGGCGCTCTGCCTAATGTAGTTTGGAATTTTGTTCCAAAGCATGGGGAGTCTCTGTGACAGGAATCTATCCCTCCAGCATGTTCTATTTATTGTTGTGGTGAGGTTTAGCTCACTAGAGTGCATGGCTCGCAGTGACTTGCATTTTTTTAGGTGGAGCATGTCCATTGGTTCTGAGTTGGACATGGCTTTATAAGTCAGACAGAGATCACCTCTGAGTAAGCAATATGCCACTGAGTACAGCTGGAGTTTTTTCAGTCGGGCTGCATAGGACATATGTTTGAGGCCAGTAATCCTCTTGGTGAGGTACTTTTGTGGTCTTTCCAGCTATTGGAAGTGTCTTGTGAGGTACATCCCAAATGGGGCATTGTAATCCATGATGGGTCTGATGAGTGACGAATAGAGGGGCACTATAACCTCTTTATTTCTAGATGCAAACCCTTTAGTAATTAGATGGGCCACATAGAAGGATTTCCTAACTACTTTGGCAATATGATTGTCAAAGGAGAGATTACTATCTACCTAGGACCCCATATCTCTTATTACCTCTTCTGTATTAAGGGGGCTGCCTCCTATATGGTAATTCGTGGGTGTTTTGTTTTTCCCAAACAGGATGACTATGCATTTTTTGGCATTTAGCTTGAGGCCATGACTTTAACACCAGTTGTCTGTCTCAGTAAGACCCTTTTGGAGGCTGTCCATGTCAGCCAGAGAGCCAATTATGGCTCCCAGTTTGCAGTCATCGGCGAACTTTGTTAGCCATAATCCTCCTGTGTTTGCCTGTACTTCTGAGAAGTATATGCCAAACATTAGGGGTCCCAGGACTGAGCCTTGTGCAACACCACTTGTGACTGGTTTAGAGTTGGACCTGAAGCCCACTATTCTTACCGTGTGAGTTCTGTCTGTAAGCCAGTTGGCAACCCATCTTGTGACGTAGGGGTTTATGTTCAGGCTGATGAGTTTTTCTGTAATACCTGAGTGGGGAATGGTGTCGAAAGCCTTGGTGAGGTCAAGGTAGACTATGTGAACCACCTTACCCTTGTCTATGGCCTTAGTGACTGTCTCGAAGAAGTCAACCAGGTTTAGTTGGCATGATCTGCCCTTAACAAAGCCGAACTGGGTCAGGTCAAGTGTTTGGAGGTTCCCAATGTCTTTGTTAATGAGTTCCATGATGATGCGCTCCATAGCCTTGCAGACCAGGCTAGTCAGGCTTATAGTTATCAAGGTCAGTTGTGGCCCCTCCTTTGTGGAGAGGAATAACTGTTGCTGTGTGCCATTCTATGGGCACATAGCCTGTGGAGAGGCTGAGGTTGAACAGCATGTTTAGGTGGGGGGTTAGTTTGTTCTGTAGTTCATGCAAGATGCAGCCTGGGACACCATCTGGCCCCACTGACGCTGTGTTTTTGGCTTTTGAAAAGGTTGTTTTCACCTGTGCATCTGTGATTTCCGGGACACTACACTTTTCCAGTATTGTTGTGGGCCCTTTTGGGGGTGAGAGGGGGGTGAAGTTTGCAATGAATCTATCTGCCAGGATGTTGGCAATATCAGTAAGTTTAGTATATTCTGTGCTATTTTGCACTAGTTCAGTGCATATCTGTGAGTTGCCACTTAGATTCTTAACATAGCTAAAGAAGGCTTTGTGGTTATCTTTTGAATCCTTGGCTATTTTTCTTTCAAAGTTAGTCTTGGATGATTTTATAATGGACCTTAGTTTCTTACTGATACTGACCAGGTATGTCTTTCCTTCTTGGGATTTGCTTTTCTGAACTAGTTTCCTCCTTCTATTGTATAGCCTGTTTATGGCAGGAGTCCACCAAACTGGTTTCCTTCTCTTAGAGTAGTGAGTCTTGGATTTGCTAGGTATGGCATGATCCATGCATCCTTGTAGGTGCTCATAGAGTGCATTTGTAATGGTTTCTGCATCTTGGGTAGCGTTATCCTTTAGCGTGGGGGCTGTGAAACTTACCACCTCTGTTTTAAGTAAGGTGAAGTTTGCTTTAGAAAAGTTTTTTTTACTGTGGTTTCCTTAGCTGGGGGTGGTGGTGGGGTGTAGACATCTAGAATGATTAGTTTATGGTCTGATCTAACCAGTGACGGGTTGATCTCCGGTGTGGAATACCTGTCACCCATGTTGATGATAACCAGATCCAGTATGTTTTCACCTCTGGTAGGGGAGTTTACCAGCTAATCCAGGGCATTTGAGTTGATGAATTCCAGGAAGCGCTTGGCCTGGGAGTTTGTACTCGAGTAGTTTTCACAGTTAATGGGTAATTGAAATCACCCAATATCAGGGTGTTCGGTAGGGCCCTCATGTTTTCCAGTGTCTCCAGAAAGGAGGAGTGGTGGTCCTGGGTCATGGAGGGTGATCTGTAGCAGGCCACAATTTGCATTGCAGATCTGCCCGATGTTAGTTGCACATGGATGATCTCAGAGGTATCATGCTGCACCACTAACCTGGAGGTGTAGGTATCCTTGATGAATATGGATACACCCTCTCCTTTTGTGTTTCAGTCCGTGTTCTGTAGCCGAAATGTGTGGTATGAGTTGTAGCCCAGTAGTGCTGGGGTGCTCTCTGGAGCCTTGAACCAGGTTTCAGTTACTGCACATATGTCGACGTTCTCCATACTGAGGAGTGCTTTGAGTGCGTGCATTTTGAGATTTAAAACTCCTAGCATTGAGTAGCATAACCCTCAGTATTTTGTTAATTGTGCTGTTTACGGAGGTGGGTTTGACTTTTGAGCCTTGCCTAAAAAAGTCACTATGGGGGCAGCAAGAGCCTTTTCCAGTATTCAAAAGCCTAGGGGTGATAGGTCCAAGCCATCTCTTGCGAAGCAACGAGGCTTGTCGAGCATGTCATCCCAGGCTGACAGACATTGTATCCCCTTTGAATGACTCCAGAAGCTTAGCCAATTGTTGAAATTGATCATTTTTTATTTATACTGAGGTATCAGTCTTGGTGAGGGCAGGATGCTACTCAGGGTCAGGGTCATACCAGCCTGGACTACATGATCAGAGAGCTCTTCCTTGTCTCTTTTCATGTAGTCCAGGGAAGTATGTCTCAGGTCATTCACACCAAAATGAACAATGACAGAGTCATATTTGTACAAGTTCTGGAGTGACCTGAGTGCTTGTGTTATTTGGCAGATTCTGGCTCCAGACAGGCAACTAACAGTAACCTTCTGCTTGTCCAGCCTAGTGAGTGGGACATCAGTGTGCCTGACTGCAGAGTCACCTATTACTAGTGTGTTAGGTATGTTATTTCGCCTTAAAGACTGTGATTGTGCGGCAGACTGATTTTGTGTTTTATGTGTTGTCTGGTTTGTGATGGGAGGTGCAGGTTGTTTGGGTGTCTGCTTTGGAGGTCTCTGATGCTTTTGCAGGTTTTTTATTTAGAGCCTCTGAGTATGATCACGTCAGTCGCCCTGCTAGACAGGGGTCCAGGAAAGTAAATAATGTGGGAAGAAAAATAATTGAATTGTGGTTTGCTGGTTTGTATAGGCCCTAGGGCTGATAGCCTAGTACCAACCTATGAACCTATGAACCTATGATTTTATGTATTTATGTCAATTTTTTGCCAGTGCTGTTTTAGTAGGTCTATGTGTGACTGCAGGTGTGGTGCAAGTGTTAACCTTCTCCTCTTGACTGTCTGTTCCAGTCTTGGGTGAAGACAGCTTAGCCTCCAGTTTGGCTGTATAATTGCATCTCTTGCATATGTTAGTGTTTTGTGGTAGTTGGAGAGGGTCATCTGTGTACATGAGGCAGTTGTAACATTGCCTCAGGATAGTCAGATTCACCAGCTGGACTGGAGAATACACCTGAAATTGTCCTTTGGTCATGCCTGAATAGTAGGGTGAGCTGCTTATTTGCTTGGTTGGTGAGAGATGAATAAAGAGCCTTGTCCCTCTGGGTAATCAAGTGTCAGGGTATATTAGTGCTTGCTATTGGGTCTGAGCAAGTGCTGGGATGTAGGATGCTTTTTGAGTGCTTAGGTTGAGAGTTAGACTAGTTTCAAGGGAAAAACTGAAGAGGAGACTTAGTGGAGCCGGGAATAAGTTAACCGTAGCTAACCAGTGCTGCCCAGGCTGCAAAACCATGCAAATGCAGTTTTTATAGTAGGGAAATGAAAGAGATATACATTAGCCCAAAATGACCAATAAACTACTAACGTCTGGGCTGGAACCCCTCCTCCAGGGAGAGATAGGCTGCTCAAAGCTCCCCTTTCTCACAGGTGAACAGAGAAACTTATTTCTATCCAAGTAAGGTATGGGCAACTCAGAAACTAGTATCACAGCCCTGAATTCAGCACTAGCCTGAAAACTGGACTATACTAGCTTAGAAAGGCGGGAAACAAGGATTTTTTTTTAAAAGATAAGGCAACAACAGTAAAAAGTACACTTACAAGAGCTTTAAACGACTACAAATGATCAGAAAAGGCTATCACACTTTAGTGTGTAGGCTACAACAGTTAAACAAGTTATTTGAACAAAAAACGACTTTTTAAAAATAAATAGTTGACCAGACCAAGAAAACGTTGTAGAGTTTGCACATTATCCGGTAATGGCATTTCAAGAATGGCTGCTTGCTTGGATGGGTCTGGTCTCAAGCCAATACTTGTAAATAAATGACCTACATATGTAACTTCTGTTAATCTGAATTTGCACTTCAGAGGAGTGAGCTTTAAGTTCACTTGACGTGCTCTGCCTCACCATTGCTTCTGACCAGTAAATCATCTACTATTATGGCACAAGGGTAACATGAAAACATTTGCTCCATTGCATGCTGATAGACTTCACTTGCAGAATGTTTTCCAAATGGCATCCTGAGGAAACTAAATCTTCCAAATGGGGTACTGAATGAAGTTGGTAGTGAAGATTTGCGATCACGCATCACTTGCCAAAATGAACTCTTTGCATCCAAGCAAAAAAACAGTGGCATTCAGTATCATGGCTGCAACTTCAACTGTATGCATAGGATGATGTGGTCTCTTCAATGCTTGGTTCATTTCTATTGGGTCAATACATATACTAATTTCATCTGAGCCTTTTTTATGAGCTGCTACCATGGATGACGCGTTCAGTCGGCTCTGTAACTGGACAGATTACACCTTGTTGCGCCATTTTGTCCAACTGAGCTTGACTTTAAGCTGCATAGCTATGGGAACTCTTCTTGCTGGTCTGACCACTAGACTGATCTCTGGGTCTAATTTCATAGAACATACCAGTGGAAGTTTTTCCAGCTTGTCATCGAAAACATCAGCATACTCTGAAAAAATAGTGCTAGTGAAGCTGGAACTGGGACACGTGCTTATTTGATGAACTTCTTTGGTAAAAGAAAGCAGATTCATTCTCAAACTGTCCCTGAGACCCAATAATGACTGCACAGGTCTTTGAACTACACAGAATAATAGGCTATAACAGTTATTGGCCACATACTATGAAAGCACTATTGAGCCTTCAGTTTCAATTTCTTCACCTCCATAAGCAACAAGCTTCGCACGACTAATCACATTTAGTTGTTCACCATCTCTGACCTTTGCAAAAGTATCTGCAGACTTAACATTACAATTTGAACCAGTGTCTACTTTGAGCTCAGTGGATTTTCAGAACAGTACAAAACACTTCATTTTTGCCAATAAATCTACTGCATCAGTCTTTTCACCACTCACTGACACATCATCTACATAGAAAGTGAACTGTTGCAGGTTTACGCGATCAACTTGCTTTTTTGAGTGACCCTTCTTTGTAACTGTGTTAGGTCTACTTGATTTACAAAATCTTTGAAAATGCTTCCATTTCTTACACTTGTGGCATTGCTGACCAAATGCTATGCACTTTTCTCTTCTAGACTCATCGTTGGCACCACAATTGCGACAGTTAACAATAAAGCTTGATTTGGGTTTTGCTGATTCACTCATGCTGTACTGAGCAGCATCATTTCTGCACTGGATAACCTTGGTTCTGCATTGAGCATGCTCCTTTAACTGAACTGGTCTTGGAATTTGCTAGAAAACTACAGGTTTTGCCTGGAAATCCTGCAGGGGCTGCTGCTGCCATGCTTAGGCCTGCTTTTGCCTGTCACATGCTTCATGCTGTCTACATTAGCTCTGGAGCCTGTTGAAGCCATGCTCTTATCACTAGCAAGCATACTTGTGTGTCTTTCTGTAACCTCATGGATCTGACAAATTTCAATGGCTTTGCTCAGTATCAAATCACTGTCACGAAGCTAAATCTTTCTCACAGCAGCATTATTAATACCACACACGTCTGCCCTTCATTAACTCATCTTTTAAATCAGCAAATACACGTTTTAGCTATGTTTCTTAAGTCAGTGATGTAAGCTTCAAATGTTTCCCCTTGTTTTTGATCTCTCGTGTAAAATAAATGCCTCTCTAATGTTACATTAGTTTGGTGACTACACATTTCTCTGAATTTGCACTTCAAACTCTCGGGGTCTTCCCTTGATTCAGCCTGCACAACAATATGGTGAGCTTCTCCTTCACCCTCATTCACTGTGCGTGCATATACAAATGAATGGTCTCTGACCCTGCTAGGTTTAGCAAAATGAATGCCGTGGTGCATGTATCTTTATCAGAATAAATTGCTTGTATAAATATATCTTACTTGCTCAAATATTCTCCAATTCTCTGCAATACTCTGATTAAATACAAGTGGTTCTGGCTTGTGAAATCCATCTGCCATAGTAACATATCTTAGTGAAGACTTCTGCAAATAAACATGAACACACACACTTATACATACACATATACATGTGGTTGAAATTGATGCCAGTACTTGCAACAGCATATGCCTCTGTGTAATTGAACTGTACAAAATAAGTGTCCTTATTCTGTACAGTTCAATTACACAAAATAAGTCTCCTCTCGGCTTGGGTTGGGAGTGCCTTCTGTGTGGAGTCTGCATGTCCTCCCCACGGTCGAGTGGGCGTTCAAAAGACATGCGTTGAATGGGCATGCCTTTGTTGAAGGTTGGGCATCGGGCTGGCAACTCGACACCATAAAAAGTAACTGCCAATCATTAGCGGACCGGAGTTCCGCTGTGGTGACCCCTAACCGGGAAAAGCCGAAAGACAAACAACAACAACAAAATAAGTCTCCTGGGCACTGTAATACTCTGAAATCACTTTACTGTAAAAGTCACTTGTCACTTGTCTTGAAATTATTTTACTGTACGAGCCATTTATCTTGAAATTATTTAACTGTGAAAGTCATTTATCATCATTTTAAGAAATCTTTCGAATAACTGCACAGTGTGAATAAACTGGGCAACAGAAGCTGAGGGCAAGATATATTTCGAAGTAACTACCTTACGAATAAAGTATTTGCAATTTGCGAATAAACTGTTTTGAAGTAATTATACTTTGCGAATGAACTGGGCAGAAGAAGCTCAGAGTGAGGAACACTTCAAAATAAGTGTACTTTGTGAATAACATTACACAGCACACTGAAATCTCCCAAAATGGTTGCACTTTGCCAAATACTCTGTACAGTGCAAGAAACACTCTGTAATGGCAGCACTCTGCTACTAGACACACCCATGCACAAGAAACATTTTGAAATGGCTGTAATTGCCTGCACTTCACAAAATAGTTGCACTTTGCACACAATAAACTCTTTGTAATAAATGCACAGTAATAAACATGCACTGTAAGCACTTTAACATACTTTGAGATACTTCGAATAACTCTAGTTATGCTATTCAATGCTTCAATCAATATGAAGTACTAATTTATGCCAAAACACAAGCAGTCGCCTTCCTTTATTTTATGCTTAATGTACTCTTTTCTGCCCCTTCTGTGATATTCATTTTGCTCATTTAATCTCTTAATGTGCCCTTTTTGCCCTTTTGTTATATTTGTTTTGCTCAATTAATCTCTTTTCATGCCCATTATACTTTCTTGTGCTCGTTTTAACTCTAGACATGTTCATTTTACTTTAAACATGCTCATTTTACAATTTTGAGCTAGTTCTGAACCCCTTACATACTTTTATGATACTTGTTTTATCAAATAACCTAATTTCAAATATTTTGTTTGATTAATGAGCTTTTTATGCTTCTCGTCCACTTAATAAATGTTTCTGTGCTATTCGTTTGCTTAGTAATACGTTTTGTTCCCTTGCAAAGCTCCGTTTTATCTCTTTTAATAAACAAATCTTTTGTGCATATTTTCTTTACCTTTAGCTTACTTCTGGCCCTTTTTGCTCTCAGTTCGCTTAGTTTGCCTTCATTGTTACCTCTGCATGTCATGGCTCTGCAGAGTAGTCTTTACTATTCCGGTTTTGACACCATGTCACTCAATAGGTCAGGAAGAAACAGGCGAATGTTGTGGGTTCTTGTTCAAGCAGCGTTACTATATACAAACACATCATAAATGAAGCTAAGTAACTTTAACTATATACTATAACATATAACATATATGCCGCGGTGGTACGGCGGTAGCATTGTTACCTCACAGTAAGAGGTTCTCCCGTTCGATTCTTGGCTGGTCTTGGGAGTGCCTTCTTTGTGGAGTCTGCATGTCCTCCCCACGGTTGGGTAGCGTTCGAAAGACATGCGTGCGTAAATGGGTGTGCCTTCATTGAAGGTTGAGCGTCGAGCTGGCACCTCGGCGTTTCGTAAAAATCTACTGCCAATAGTTAGCGGACTGGAGTTCAACTGTGGTGACCCCTTACCGGGAAAAGCCGAAAAGACAAACAACTATAAACAAACTAGCTATCATGCACATAGATGTTAACACTCTGGCTGCACCTTCAAAATGGCACCAAAGCTAACATGTACATGATACTTCTATGCACACAAACTTTAGAAATGCTTCTTAAAGGTACAGCACACTGTTATTCTACAGATTTTAACTCTGATCCAGTTGGACTCCCTCTCATTAAGGGAAGCATCCTGAACTTTTAAATGATACCTTTAGGTTGTTCTAAATGAGGAGACTGGTGTTGTTACCTATCCTTGTCCCTGGCCTGGCATTAAAGACATAGTTGTAGTCAGCAAAGTGATGAATAAAGTTTGGTGTGATAAGTTTTATCCAGGTTTCAGAGATTCCTACTGTGTCAGGGAAGTGGGTACTGAGAAATGTAACAAGCTACTGTAGTTTGTTTAGTTTGCTACCTGCATTAAGTACAGCTATTTCTTGGTGGGAGTGGGAGTGGGAGTTTGAGAAGGTGCAAGTTGGGTTTACAGTTAAGAGACATCTTGTCTGATAGTGAACCATAAGGATAAACTTTGTCTTTCAGGGTACTGTTGCCTGCCTTTTGTTTCTAGGAGAAGCAAAGGCTGTAGATGTAGATGATTTACCTAGGACATTTTATGTCTTAAGTCTTAGTGTGACCCATTTTGAAGGAGGTTCCATCACTTTTATGTGGTCATCAGAGAAGGTTACTGAGAAAAGTTTATGAAAGGAGAAAGGATACTAAGTTCCGTTTATACATGACTGGTAGTACCAGTGTATAGGTCATTAATAGATTAAGGTTACTATTGTTATTTTTTGGGAAATAATCAATGAAGCAGAAATGAGATAAATAGAACTGGGAAAATGTTATCTAGTTTCATAACAGTATAGTTTCCAGGTATGATGCTGTTAAGAAATATGAATTGCTAAGTATAGAAATCTGTGAACTTGTTAGAAGGGTACAAAGCAAAAATAAATGTATGCAGTTTAATGAGCTTTATAAATGACTGTAGGTTGTTATTAATGGAGAATGTGGATGATCTATTGAGGAGGTAAATAGTATGAAGTTAATGGCAAGCGTTGCTTACCCAATGACACGAAGCATGTCTGAAATTGCTGGGTGAAATAAAGAATTATAATGCATACTAAGTGCATCATAACTCAGTTCTGAATAAAATTTATTGGAAAGGAAAGAAGGTGGGTGGAGCCTATGTTTTGGGGACATTCAGTTACTTTGAGATACTATATGCTTTTATTGGGGCATTATGCTACACTTGGCATTTGCTGGTTTTGATTTTTAATGACCTTTACACTGGTACCACCAGTCATGTATAAACGGAACTTAGTATCCTTTCTCCTTTCATAAACATTTCTCAGTAACCTTCTCCGATGACCACATAAATGTGATGGAACCTCCTTCAAAATGGGTCACCCTAAAACATAAGACATAAAATGTCCTAGGTAAATCATCCAAAAACAGTTGGATTATTAGTTTAATTCACTAAAGTCAGCATAATGTGTTTGCAGTCATGGTGGTACAATACTAAGTGCAGGTGTGTTTGATGGGCGGATTTTCTAGTGGATAGTTGCAGTGACAAGACTGACTAGGAAATTGTACAGCTGATTGTGGCAGGCTGGCAGTGGATGGGGAGTGAGTGATTATGAAATTATACAGCTAATTGTGGGCAGGGTGGCAGTGGATGGGGTGTGAGTGATGAGGAACTTATACAGCTGATTGTGGGCAGGGCGGCAGTGGATAGGATGCGAGTGATTCGGAAATTATACAGCTGATTGTGGGCGGGATGGTAGTAGATGGGGTGTGAGTGATTAGGAAATTATACAGCTGATTGGGAATAGGGTGGCAGTGGATGGGGTGTGAGTGATTAGGAAATTATACAGCTGATTGTGGGCAGGGTGGCAGTGGATGGGGAATGAGTGATTAGGACATTATACAGCTGACTGTGGACAGGGTGGCAGTGGATGGGGTGTGAGTGATTAGTAATTTATACAGCTGATTGGGAAGGGGGTGGCAGTGGATGGGGTGTGAGGTGAATGAAAAAGACCTCACCTCACCTCTGTCTCCCAGTGCGAGCCACCCTGACCAATCCACAGTGACTAGAAAGTAAGTAGAATAAAAGCATAAAAAAGAAATGTTTAACAGTTCTTGTAGTAGTAGGAAGAGCAGATCTAATAAAAAATAACTTGCAATCATTGGTCTTCTAGCAGCTGGTGTCTGTTCATGACAAAAAAGGACTTTGGTTTACTCTGTAGCAAGCCAACTGGCACCAGTCTGCTTCCTAAAGCAGACAGCAGACCCACGTCCACTCAGCACTTCTGCTTCTGATCTATCCCCCTTCAACTTTTCAAGTAAAGAGGAAAAAAAAAACTGGCATACTCAAAAATAATGAAGGAAGTAAACTTCTGCACTTCTCAATCACACCCTCTAAAATTTCTCGCCCAGGGCAAATGCCCACTTTGCCACATCCTTGCTCTAATACTGATAGTCATATTTAAATATGCTACCAGTACACATAAACCTAGTATGAACTACAGAAGGAGGCAATTGCTTAACATCAAAGACTGAAGCGATATTAATTTCATGAATATTAGTCATACTCTGACTTAAGGATGGGGTTCGTTGCCATAATGGTATTAAAAACCCAAAACATTTGGAGAAACTAAAACTAAAAAAAAAGCCAGAGACTTCCAAAATAGATACCATGATCCTGCAGGAACATTTGTGTGAATATTTCCTACCATCAGCTCTAATCCCTTTGACCCTACTGATATACAAAGTAGCTTTCTAGATTTATAGGGCAGGTTGTAGTGGGCTGGTTGCTACATCTATTTCACTGGAGGCTGCCTTTTTGGACAGCATGATCCCAGAGAAAACTTTCTTTAGATGTTCCCTGCCATCATCCTTAACCCTTCCAACACAGGAAATGTTTGACCAGAGTTATGGGGTAGGATGGAGTAGGCTGGCTATGACAACTCCTGCACAGGAGGTTTCCACTATGGATAGCAAACAGTCCTGGAAAAGCCTTTGCATAGATGTTCCCTACCAAAAGCCCAGGCAACTTCCTGTGGTACCTAAAGGGGTGCAATATTTGTCAACAATGAAAGAGATGATCAACAGACCACACTGCTTTGCTGGGGATGGTCTGCACCTCTCCCCTCTAGGTTTTCGAATATTGGCTAAACATTGTTCTCCCACATAGAGTCTTTTTTAGGCAATGCCAAACTGAACGTACTTCTGACATGTCAAATCAAAACCAAGAACATCTAAAGGTGTTACTGATCAGTGCTAGCAGTCTAAACAAAAAACTCCACTCTCTACAAGCTTTCTTTACCGTAGAGAATGCTGATATCTGTGCAGTCTCTAAGACATGGTTTAAAGCCACAGAGAGTACACTGGCAGTGCATGGCTATAATACCTTCTGCACATTTAGACTAGATTTTGTTGTTAATGGAGCCACCTATACTAAGCCGGAAGATATCTCAAACCTACTGGCTGACAAATTGAGCTACAGCTTTACTCCTCTCTCCCTCCCTCAACCTTCCTTCAGGAAATACCATCAAATTTAACTCCCCCTGCTATCACCAGGGAACTGATCCTTAATTCTCTCTCTAAGGTCAAAAACACTGCATCAATGGGCATAGACAGTAACCCAGGATCACTTCTAAATAGCATGAAACATGGCCTATCAGGCCCTCTGCAATTGCTATTTAGCTGTAGCCTCCAAACTGGCTTCATGCCTCATGAATGGAGAAAAGCAACAGCCATCTCTCCACACAAAACTGGGCCATCTGCAGATCCTGGAAACTACAGACCCATAAGTCTCACTAATCTCATATGCAAAGCCATGGGAACAATTATCATGGAAACAATCAATAATGACATAGGAAATCTCCAGACAATGCGCCCAACCTAATTTGGTTTTGTGAAGAGCAGGTCATGCCTACTTAACCTGATGAATTTCTTTCAGAAGGTCACCAAATCAATGGATATGGACAAAAAAATTCACAATGCCTGCCTTGACATGGCCAAGGCATTTGACACAATACCCCACTCAGGCATCATCGATAAACTCAAGACTATAGGTACAAACCCTTATATCACCCAGTGGATAGCCAACTAGCTCACAGACAGGATCTGGGAAATTAGAACTGGGGAGTCCACCACTACAAAGAGGCCAGTCACAAGTGGAGTCCCTCAGGGATCAGTCCTGGGACTGCTTCTTTTTGGCATTTACTTCTCTAAAGTCAGCGCCAATGTCACTGGCCTCTGGCTGACTAAATTTGCAGATGACTGCAAATTAGAATCCCCCACCAACACAAATGTTCTCCATGAAGGGCTGACACAGACAAACAACTGGTGCCAGAGCCATGGACTCAAACTACATGCCAAAAAATGCATAATACTATCCTTCAGGAAGTCATCCACCCCTGGTAACTAGCATATTGACAACACACCCCTAAGAACTGACCCAGTAATCAAGAACATAGGGTCACACATAGAAAGTAATCTAGCCTTTGACCATCATGTGTCTACACTAGCGAGGAAACCATTCTGCACTGTGCAACTTATAAACAAAGGTAGGTACAACATTTAGGTTCAAGGAAGTCATTGTTCCACTGTATCTGGCATCCATCAGATCTATCATTGAGTGCAATGCCCCATTTTGTAAGTACCTAACCAGGCATATCCAACAATTGGAATGTCTACAAAGGTTCCTCAAAAAAGAAAGAGAGAAAAAAAAGAGGAAGTAGATACATTTTGGAGAAGTATCTATGAAGATCCTGTGGAACATAACAACAATGCTAAATGGATAAAATAAGTAAAAGAAAGAATAAGAAGTTTAAAGATACAGGATATGAAATGGGATGAAATAACAGCCAGAGAGATTGAAACAAAGTTGAGAAAAGCCTCTAACTGGAAAACCCCAGGACCAGATGCAGTACCTGACTTTTGGCTTAAAGTATTAACTTCTTTGCACGAGGATTTAGCCATGAGTAAGAACTATTTATATGCACACCCCGAACACACACCGTACTGGTTAACAACAGGAAAAACAATGCTCTTACTTAAAAGTGAACCTGCAAGCTACCCTAAAAATTATAGACCAATAACTTGTCTTCCAACAACCTATAAACTATACACGGGAATTAAATCTGAGAGAGTTTATAGTCATTTAGAAGAAAATTCAATTATGGCTGTAGAACAAAAGGGCAATAAAAGTCATATGGAACAAAGGATCATTTGTCATTAAACAAAGTTATAGTAGAGAACTGTAAGAAGGGGAAGAATCTAAGTATGGCATGGACTGACTACAAAAAAGCATTTGACAGTATCCCACATTCATGGATAAAAGAGTGCTTAAAATGTATAAGATACACCCCACACTGATTGACTACATTATAGTAACCATGAAACAGTGGCAGACCACTTTACAATTAATCCATGATAAAGGACAGATTATTATCCCAGGGATAAAAATTCAAAGGGGTATATTCCAGGGTGACTCTTTGTCACTGTTGCTATTCTGCCTTGCCAATAATCCATTAAGCTGTTTGTTTAACAGCTTAGGCCATGGCTACAATTTGGCTCCTAGAAAACAACAAAGTCTAATGACTTCTCATCTTCTCTTTGGCAGTGATTTAAAACTGTATAGCTCATCAGATGAGGAACTGAAAGCACAGCTGCATGTTGTCAAAACTTTTTCAGATGATATTGGAATGTTATTTGGTCTTGATAAATATGCAAAAGCAACCTTTAAAAAAAGAAAACTGCAGCACCAGGAAAACATCAGTTTAGGGCAAGAATGTGATATAAAAGAAGTTGCGCAAGAGGGACTGTATAAATACTTGGGAATTGATTAAGGATCAGCAATAAAACATGAACAAATGTGAATAAAGCTTAGTAAGGAGTACTTTAGAACACTTAAATCAGTTTGCTCTTCTTGTCCTAACTTATAGTTTTGGAGTGATTGACTGGCCCCAAAAAGTGTTGGATAGACTGGATATTAAAACAAGAAGGATGCTTCATGCTTACCAAATGATTTATAAAAATCTGTGTATACCAAGATTATATATTCCTCGTTCCGAATGAGGGCTGGGCCTCCTTGAAATTGATTACATGTATAGATCTGCAATTGTGGGACTCCACACATATCTACTGACCTCACAAGATCCAAATGTAGTGAAAGTTTTGAAACATGAGGAGAATAAATCTAAGATGATGTCTCTGCTTAATTTAGCAGAAGCATGTCGACATCAAGCAGGAATGGAAATCAAACCAGAAGTAGATAAAAATCAGGCAGCAACTGAATGTGCTAAAAAACAAAAGAAAGAATATAAGGTGAAGGACCAGATGAGAAGGCAAGAAATGTGGAAAAAACATAAATATAGTTGCAAGAATTGAAAACTTCTGGAACAGCCTCATGTTGATCAAGAATGAATGCAGGAATGGTTAAGGAGAGGCAAATTCACATCAAGAAATGAAAGGTTAATATTGGTAGCCCAAAATAGTGGGCTATGTACACACTGGTTTATAAAGTCCATTGAGCATGTGGGAGAGACAGACATATGTAGGTTTTGTAAAACCAAATTGGAAACAGTCACACACCTTGTTGGTGGTTGCGATGCACTAATGGCAGAGGGTCTGTATACTGAAAGGCATAATAATGTGGCGAGACTGTTACACTGGAAATTGTGTAAACATTATGATATTGAAGTGGCTGAAAAACACTGGAAACATGAGTCACAAAGAATCATAGAAAATGATGAAGCTTATATCGCATAGGATCACTCAATACAATAGTTCAAAAGACAGACGCTAGAAAACTGGATACAGTGGTCCAAGAAAAGAAGACAAAAGTAGCACTGATCATTGAAATCACCACACCTAGTGACTACAGTGTCTTGCGTACAGAGACACACAAAGTCATAAAATACCTTGATCTGCAGGCAGAAATGAGAGGCATGTGGAAGAAAGATACCCAAACAGTTCCAATGGTAATAGGAGCAACTGGTCTTATAAAAAAGAATTTACAATCGTATTTAGATATGTTACCAATTCATGTAACACCATACGAATTGCAGAAGGAGTCATTACTGGGCACATTGTGGCTGCTGCAAAGAGCACTTTTGGCTGACATCAAAGAGTGAAACAATACTAATTTCATGAACTTTAATCGTGCTTTGACTTAAGAATGGGGTCCATTCTCGTCATGGTATTAGAAACCCAAAATACTTGGAGAAATTAAAAAAAGGTTCCTCATTAAAAGAATACAGGGCATAAGTAACATGTTCTATGCAGACTGCCTCAAGGCCCTATCCCTGTATTCTGTGCCCTACAGGCTGTTGAGGGGAGATCTATGTCTGGCATACAAGGCATTGTCAGACCCCGCTCTGATGAACCTCCTGCATATATGCAAAACAAACAGCACCAGAATTACCCACTCTAAAGATTTAAACCTTGCCTGTGATATAAATAGGACCAGCTG
Organism: Protopterus annectens; assembly: GCF_019279795.1. Classification (NCBI taxonomy): domain Eukaryota; kingdom Metazoa; phylum Chordata; order Ceratodontiformes; family Protopteridae; genus Protopterus; species Protopterus annectens. The sequence goes on from NC_056744.1 coordinate 626,479,791, forward strand.
GAGACACAGGTATGTATCCCAGAGACTACCCTGTCTCTGGAACAGGCTCCCCATCCATGTGAAGCAGAGCTCCTCCCTACCCCAATTCAAGTGTAGCTGGGACAATTGGATGGGGAAGAGGAAACTCATCCCTATTTTGGTACCTATGTCACTAATGGACATAGGCTGCCTATAAATGTTTCATCTCCCAAGCCCTTGTTTAAACATATCAAGGGTACCAGAAATTGTCAGAAATTTGGGATGCATGGCTTGGCTTAAATAGGCTCTCGTGGTCATTAGCCTAGTAAACACCTATGAACCTATGAACTTTGTCAATTATTCACAAGAAAAAAATCACAAAAATTACTTTTATTACAAAGGTTATTACTGGTACTAGATTCAGTGATAGGACAGAAATGATCAGCGGTAATGCAGCCTCTTACAGCATCTGTATGCTTTTACAAATTAAAAAAAAAAAAGATGCAAAGGAGCAGAAATTCCAGAGCATAGGACATTTCTGATTTCATTATTAGACTGCTATAAATAAGCCCTAATGCCTTTGCATCAATTTTTTACTTAGCCCTTACACATTTCTCAATATCATATAACAAAATAGGCTTTTGATTGGTTGAAAGCCTATTAGTTTTCAATCTGGAATCTTGCTTTCATATGGTTAAAGCTGTCTCTGTATCTCATTTACTAATACAATCTGCTCTGTGGCTGGTGTACCTCACAGATAAGATATGATCCACAGCAACTTTACAAACTTGACCAGCACTAATTTGCTTTCTTGACTTACTTTTTCTTCTTCTTCTTTCGGCTTTTTCACGGTTAGGGGTCGCCACAGCGGATCACCTGTCCGCTCATGATTGACAGTGGAGTTTTTACGGTGTTGAGTTGCCAGCCCGGCGCCCAACCTTCCAAAGAAGGCACACACATGCACACACTCACACCTAGAGCCAATTTAGAGTGTCCAGTCCAGCTATAGCATGTCTTTGGGATGTGGGAGGAAACCGGAGCACCTACCAAGTCAAAAACTTTCAAACTGCTATTTGAATCAGTGGAGCATAAGGAAACAGCCAGAAGAGTAAAAGAAGCAAGCACTTTCTGAATTATTTGTAACAGTAAACCTTACAGTCCGCGCTAATATAAAACATTAAATAGCAGAACTTCTCAATGACGAGCGAGGATGACAAGAATATCTTTCAAAACTAAAAAAATGCACTTAGCCATTTCAGGGAGGGACAATTCTCACAGAATGACCATTGCATTAGTAATTTTATAATGCAATAGAACATGCAAAGAAAGTTAAACATTTAAAAATAAGCTATAAAAGCAGATGGGATGTAATTAGAAAATAAAACTGGCAAAATCTAATATCAAAGCTAAGCAGAAAGGACAGCTGAGAATGAAAGGTGCTACATTTTTTCCAAGTTCTGTCAGTAAAAGATGTTGATCAATAAAAAAGATCTTAGGTGTTGAAAATCAAAAGAAGTTTCTACATCCATGAAAAGAAAATTCCAGGAAATCTACAGTTTGTCAGCTACTAAATGAACAAGTCACACAATGTCACTACAAGTACAGGAAGATCAACAGGTTCCTGTAGTCAGCATTGTCAGAATGAGACACGTGCTGTGCTGTACACGACTCAAAGAACAGGGAAAATAGGAGTTCTATGTTTGTTTCCCACCTTTCCCTCCTGTACAAATTTGTGTTGCCTCTCAGCATACATAGAGATTGGGGGTGAGAGCTTACCCCCACAAGGAAAGGTGCTGGGAAACTTACATCTATGGAAAGAAAGACAGAAATGTTTAGTATGTTTTGAGGCAATTACAGTGTCATGAACTTCAGAATGTGATCTCTTGGGACTTCAGATGCTTTTGATGTTATAAATTATGTTCTGAGTAGACAATGCACAATTAATCATTAAAAAAAGCTGTCATACTTAAGATAAGCAATAAACTTACATATTGATGAAGATTAGAAACAGAGAGGCTGTCTATATAACATATCAAGGAGAAAAATGGCAGTTATACAAATTAACAGATTTTTGTTTTGTAAATGATAACATACTAGTATTAGTGAGGTATACATTTTTCTATTCATACACTTAATTTTAGAAAGCAACCTGCTTACAAAGCAGCAATCCAGCTAATATAAACCATTCCAAAAATAGAGTTTGAATATGAAGTAGGCACTCTAAAATACTGTTTAGTCACTATGTTCTAGAAATCATATACACAAGTAACGCAAAACTTATCAAGCTGCCAGAACTTTGCTATTGAATGTAGTAGCCCATCAGAATATTTATTTACTGTAGGACAAAAATCAGACTTATTACACTCCAAAGCTGGTATATTTCCAAACTGTGAAAACACAATCCTGAAACATGTTTAAAACTAAAACACTGACGCATAGTTCATTGCATTGAACTAAACCTTATTTGCCAGTGTATAAGAATAAATCATTCAATGAGACATACTGAAGCACAAAAACACAAATCCTACTACATAGCCAGATGAAAACACATACAGTTCACCTACAAATATACTGAAACACCAAGCACATAATTTCTAAATTCACATCGGTATATATTCAGTAATGATGAGTTGGGCCTCTGAAATATTTCTGTTACAAAATTGAGAGAGTGAGAAATAGAGTGAAAGAGGATATAATCACTCCATAGTATCCCTGTCATTCATTACTTCAGCTGCAAGACCCCACCCCTCATCTGATGGCTGTGACCATACCATGTCAACATCTTACATTTCCAGCCTTTGTTCAATCAAGAACTTTATCATCTATCATTGGACTAGTTTTACTTTTAGACAACTGTTACATGGGAAATAGTGAAGGTGTGTGCTGCACACACCTGCAACAGCAGATAAAATTTCATAGGCGACAGTCTTACAGCAAGCTCAAAACATTCATTTTTTTATTATTTTGTTAACAAGTGTTGATCAAAGATCCCACATGACCTTTCTGTAGCTTAGCCCGCAGGCACAGCATGGTTAAGTGTATTTTATTTATTTTATTTACTTATTTCCAGTTTGTTTACCGGGGAGGTCCACTGGGCTCAAGAGCCCATTTTCAGTGGAGGCCCGGGGAGAAAAGCTCCTCAAAACACAAGTTACATAGCATATAGAAATACAAACATTAAAAGTTACCTAAAGATATTGACAACTATAGCAAAAATTTCCATTTCATTACAGTATGGGGAAATGGGGATCCCTGGGGGGAAAAGGATCCTTGAAGCAAGTTACATTACAAGACAAAAAGCAATAATGACAAAGTTACATAGCATAATTAAGAGAAACATGAGTAATTGCAGTCATTATGGAGTTTTACAGTAGAGCAGCAGGTAGAGTTGTTGAATGAGAAGGTGTTGATTACTTATTTGGTAAGATATTAAAGTGAGAGTTTGTAGGAGAGGATGAGAGGCATAGAATATGAAGTGGGAGGGGGGATAGGTTACTGCTAAATAGTGAAGGACTATAAGAAAGGTTAGAAAGGGAAAGGAAAGGATTAGCCTGGAGAGTAGGAAGAGGGGAGGCTAGGAGGTAAGGGGTGAAGAGTGCAGTTACATTTTCTATGAAGAAGTAGGTAAGAGTGAAGAAGTCATTTGAAGTTGCTTAGGTTTTCACAGGCTCTCAAGGAAGAGGGCAGGGCGTTCCATTTTTTGGCTAGAGTGAAGGAGAGTAAGAGCTGACCAGCAGGACGTTTAGGTTTGAAGATGGAAATAAGGTTTTGGTGAGTGGATCTAAGGGGTCTGGGAGGGCTATATGGTAGGAGGATATTGGATAGAGCTGGGCAGTTGGTGGGTTGAAATAGTAGTTTGTGGGATGTGACAATTTGGATATAGTCTAGCTGATTGGGGAGTTCAAGCCAGTTTAAAGTTTGTAGGGAGGAGCAGTGATGAGAGAGGGCATTTGCATTTGTGGCAAATCTGGAGATTTTATTGTAGCATACTTCTAGTTTGGAGATGAGGGTGGAAGATAGATTAGTAAGCAGTGGAGCGCCGTATAGAAGAGATGGGAGAAGGTATGCTGTGGCCAGGGTATGTCTAGTAGAGGGGGAGAGGAATTGATTATTCCTGTACAGTAGGCCGAGTTTAGTGTGGGTTTTCTTGATGTTAAGTTGGATATGAGTATTAAATTTTAAGTGTTCGTCGATGGTGACCCCCAAGAGTTTGGCAGAGGGTACAATGTCAATGATAGAGTTGTTGAGGCTGGTAATTTGAAATGAGTTTTTATCTAAAGGAGTGCATTTGGAGGGAGTGAATAGGAGGATTTTAGTTTTGTTTGCGTTAAGTGAGAGGTGGTTCTGGTGCATCCATTTTTCAGTGGTTGAGAAGGCAGTTTGAGTTAGAGACTTGAGTTCAGTTTGGTTGGAGGCATAGCAGATCAGAGTGGACAATTTTGGTGTTAGGAATGGCTTTGTGGAAGTCATTTATGAAGATGTTAAATAGAAGAGGGCCTAGAATGGAAGCCTGGGGAACTCCAGTGGGGGTTGGAAGGAAGGGGGAGCAAGATTGTCCCCATTTCACTGCTTGTGACCTGTCTGAAAGATAGCTGGAGAACCAGGATAGAGCTTCTGTGGAAATGTTAAGGTTAGATAGATGGTTTAGTAGATGGGAGTGAGAGATGGTATCGAGAGCTTTAGATAAATCTAATAGAACAGATGAAACAAAGTTACCCGAGTCTCGGGCTGAGTTGATGGTGTAGAAAGGAGAGTAGGGCTGTGTTGGTATTATGTTCAGGGCGGAAGCCATGTTGGGTAGGAGAGAGCAGTTGATGTTTGGTTAGGAATGGCATAAGCTGCATATGTATGCATTTTTCAAGAAGTTTAGAGATGGGAGAGAGGATGGCTATAGGGCGGTAGTTGGTAAAGCTGTAGTTTTTGCCACCCTTGTGGAGTGGAAGAATGAAAGCAGAGCACCAGAGTTTGGGTACATATGACTAGAATAGTGATCTATTTATTAAGATGCTGATTGGGAGAGCGATACTGTCAGAGGCAATTTTTAAGAAGGAGGAGGGAATGTTGTCAGGAGCATTGGTGCAAGGTTTACATTTTGTGAGAAGTTTCTTTATGAGATAGGTGGATACTGGTTTAAATTCAAAGATAGGGGGAGTGGGAGGAGGAGGAGTAGATGCTATGGAAGAGGGGGGTGCAGGGGTGTTACTGGGGAAGGTTTTAGTTAGCTCAGCAATAGAAGAGGTGAAGGAAATGTTAAACAGCTTGGCAATGTCTAGGTAAGATTTGCTAGTGTCTGGACAAGGGTTATTTGTGGTTCCAGGCTTGAGAAGGGAGTGGATAGATTTCCAGAATTGTTTGGGGTTTTTAATATGATTTGTTTGTAGGTGGTTATAGTAGGATATTTTGTCTATAATGACATATTTTTTGGCTAGGTTTCGTAGCTGTTTGTATTTTAGTAAGAGTTCAGGTTGTTTATTATGGAGGTAGGTTTTCCAAGATTTGTCTCTTTGTTGCATCATTTTCTTGGTTGCTTTTGTAAGCCAATCGGCTGTTTTGGCTTTAACTCTTTTGGTTCATGTTGGAGCAATGGAGTTTAGGATAGAAAGGAATGTAGAGTTGAAGAAATCAACTCCTTCGTCTAGAGGTAGGGTTTTTAGTGGGTTCCAGTTAGTGAGTTTAAGGGAGTCAGAGAAGGAAGAGGGGTTGAAGTTAGATAAGTTTCGAGTGTGTAGCAGTTGGTGTGAATAGTGGGAGGAGGATGTGACTCTGTGGGTGAAGGCAGGGAGGTGGTCTCCTAATGGGTCGGGAGTGACACCAGATGTTGTGGTTTTGTTTGGGTGAGATACAAGGATCCAGTCTAGGATGGAGCCTGGGTGGTTGGTCTTGTTGGGCCTAGTAATGGAGTGGATAAGTTGAGTAAAACTGAAGAGGTTGATTGATATGGTGGGATTGGGGTCAATGGTTTTTTGCCAGTCAATATTTACGTCTCCCATTATGTAAGTTTCATGTTTAATGTTAGAGTAGGTCCAGGAGAGAAGATTTTCCAAGGTATTGGTGTTATTACCAGGGGGAATATAAAGGGAGATGATGCAGATACTTTTTTGGTCATTTAATTTTAGCATGCCAATTACTAATTCAGTGTTATTGAAGGTTGGAATAGGGTTAGAGAAGGGGTAAGGGATAACTGATTGGAGTAAACTAGAGCCACTCCACCACCTCTTTTATTTAGACAATCAGTTTGGAGGCATTGATATCTGGGGGAAGGAATTCTGAGTCAGCTATATGTGGTTTTAACCAGGTTTCAGAGATGGCAACTATGTCTGGGGAGTTATGGTTGAGCCAGGCGTGAAAGAGGGTTGTTTTGTTGGTTAAGCTTCGGGTATTAATGGTGAGGAATTTGAGGTCTTTATGGATAGGTTTGTTATTAGAGCTGAGGTTTTTTTGTTTAAGAAGTGTTTGGTCCAGAGTTTGGATGAATGTCGCCAGCTAGGAAGAGGTATAGGAGGTGATGAATGATTTTGTTCAGATTGTATTTGGTTATGGAAGGAAGGTAGGGTGTAAGTTTAGGTTTGTAGAAATTTGAGGGGATTTGAAAAAGTTTTAAAGTTAATAGAGAGATGGGGTGAATGGGGGTTAGAGAGGCAGAAATGTTGTTGAAGTGATTGGAATGGTTGTGGTCTGGAGGTGGAGATGGAGGGTGTAGATAGACATTTGTATAAGAGGAGGCATGGTAAAGAGGAATTAGAATGAGGAGTAGGAGACATGCAGGGGTAGGTATTGTGGAAATAAAAGGGGGCATTATTAGAAAGAAGTATGGTTTGAGGAGATGGGAGTATGGAGATTTAGAGAGAGATAGGAAAGGTAGGTGATTGAGGGGAGGAGTAATGAGCTGGATGTGATTGGTGGAGGGAGAGGAGTTATGTGGTAATGGGATTGGCTGTTGTAAGAGGGGTGTGATGTGGGATGGCAATAAAGGTAGGAACACTGGGGGCGGGTGGAAATTGGGGGCAGGGTAGGGGAGCGGAGTGAGCCCGTAGGGCGAACGGAGCGGGAAAGAGCAACAGGGCAGAAAAGTGCAGCTGAAAAAGTATCAGCCTCTGCAGGTAAGAGCTGGGGTAAGTAAGCAGAAGTGTAGAATGGCCGGGTGGAATTTGCTGGAGAAATAGAGCAACACAGGGGAAGAGAGATAAATTTAATGTTGGGAGAGAGGAGTGGAAAAGTTGTGATGAGTAAATGAGGGGAGATAGTAGTAAAAAGTGTTGGTATGGCAGGCTGTGGGAGTAGAATTAGAGTTGAAGGTGGATGAGAATGAGATAGGAACATTTTAAAGAAAGATAGAACAGGCAGAAATGTGGGAAGGTGCTGCCAACTAGTGGAGATAGGAGAAAAGGCAAGGCAGAGAGGGGGAATGAAAAAATAACATAGGGCAGAATGGGTAAATGACTAAGGTAAGGAGGAGGTATGGGGAAAAGTAATGAGAGGGTAAGACACCTGTGGGAAGCAAGGCTGGAGGTAAGTGTGTTAGAGGGGGACTTTTACGGTCTGCGGTAGGCTGTTGGGTCATGCACACAGATGGACAGATTAGCAAAAATAGAGAATATGTATAATTTAGATTTGTTGTGGGCTACATACATTTACAGAGAACAAAATAGGTAGGGGGTCCACACTGGGGTTCTTTTCAGGAAGGCCCTGATTGCTGAGCAGTTTGAGCCCAGGTGGGCCGACTTGGCGTTTTTGCAGTATTGAAGACTGTGTAGTTCAGGGGGTAGAGACGAACTTTCAGGACAGGAGTGCTGTAGGAGAGAGGGGAAGAACAAAACAGTATAGGGAGAAAACGGGGAGGAGGAAATGTAAAAACTAGACAGTACAGGAGTAAGGAGTAGATTACAGGAAAAGGAGAAAGGAACAAAATGAGGAGGGGGTCTGGAAGAAGGATAGAAATGAGAAATAATAGGGTAGTGAACAGCTGTTGAGGAGAAAAGCAGGAGAGAGAGAGAGAAAGCTACATGGACAAGCCTTATTAATACATCTATTAGTACAGTATAAAAACAAAATGCAGTTATACAATTTAGCTGTTTGGTGTGAGGAAACAGAGAAATACAGTATCACAATGTCAAGTTCAGGCAAAACCAAATATGCATGTAACCTCTATTCAATATATAAAGGATGGTTAGAAATAGCGACCTTAGGAGTTAGTTCCTACAGAGCTATAGAAGGCTGTTACTGTAGGCTAGGGAAAGCAAATGAAGGTAGTAGTATGGAGACCAGTGGAGCTCATGGGCTCAATAGGTACACTCTGCATCTAGCGAGACTGGCCGCTGAATACACTCTTCATTGGGGTACTAACTCAGTAGAAAAAGTAAAATATGGAGGCTACTAATCGCCAAGGGGTAGAAAACTACCACGCAGTTTGCAAAGAGACACTGATAAGCCAAGGGGGAGGGTGGAAAGCTGCACCCGTTCGGTTTAATCTAGACAATGGGCTTGTCGTAAGGTGGCTCTAAACTTTATCCCTTTAAAGTAACAAAAACAGTTCCCAGATGAGTAAATAGCTTCGTCTCTAGAAGCACGTTAGAAAATGTATTTAAACACTTCCGTGCTTTAGAATAAAAATGTATTCATAATGAGCTTAAATGGACCCTGAAGTAGGGATAAAGAGACTGGAAGTAGGCAAACAACATCCGGGCAGTGGTATATAACTATTCACTACATAAACTGGGATTAAAACATTTGAGAGTTTACCAAGCAGACATAAATTGAAACATGAGCTGAAAAATTAACCAAACAACATCTGAACAGTAAAATAAAGCTATTCTCTACTATTCACTTCAGAAACTAGGAATCAGTATTTGAGCGTTTACCCAAGCTGACACAAAATAGAAAAATGAACGCAAAAAAGATAGGCGACCAACATCTGAAACAGTGAAATTAAGCTATTCTCTACTATTCACTACAGAAACTAGGAATCAACATTTGGGCAATTATCCATGCAGACACATATTGAAAATGAACAGTAAAATAAGCAAACAACATCTGAACAGAAAAGTAAGGCTATTCTCTATAGACACATACCTGGGAGTGAGCAATCAGCACTACCGCATAACCAGGCCAGAAGGGGAGAGCGAGGTGGTGCGTTCTGGTCGGGAGTTTGAAAAAGAAAAGGGCGCCAAAAGGTAAAAGCGGCTAGGAGTAAACTCTGGGGAGGTGGTAGGTAGAGGGGGAGGGGATAAATATGGTAGAAGGGAGTGCTGGGAGTATGCTAGGGGAGAGAGGTGGGAGGGAAAGGATCAAGGAGGGGAAGAGCAGCAGGGCAGAAAAGTGCAGCTGAAAAAGTATCAGCCTCTGCAGGTAAGAGCTGGGGTAAGTAAGCAGAAGTGTAGAATGGCCGGGCGGAATTTGCTGGAGAAATAGAGCAACACAGGGGAAGAGAGATAAATTTAATGTTGGGAGAGAGGAGTGGAAAAGTTGTGATGAGTAAATGAGGGGAGACAGTAGTAAAAAGTGTTGGTATGGCAGACTGTGGGAGTAGAATTAGAGGTGAAGGTGGATAAGAGAACGAGATAGGAAACTTTTAAAGAAAGATAGAACAGGAAGAAATGTGGGAAGCTGCTGCCACCTAGTGGAGAGAGGAGAAAAGGCAAGGCAGAGAGGGGGAATGAAAAAATAACATAAGGCAGAATGGGCAAATGACTAAGGTAAGGAGGAGGTATGGGGAAAAGTAATGAGAGGGTAAGACACCTATGGGAAGCAAGGCTGGAGGTAAGTGAGTTAGAGGGGGACTTTTACGGTCTGCGGTAGGCTGTTGGGTCACGCACACAGATGGACAGATTAGCAAAAATAGAGAATATGTATAATTTAGATTTGTTGCTGGCTACATACATTTGCAGAGAACAAAATAGGTAGGGGGTCCACACTGGGGTTCTTTTCAGGAAGGCTCTGATTGCTGAGCAGTTTGAGTTTGAGCATTGACTGGAGTCACACCAGAGGTAGACGGAGGCTGAGGGAATCAACCACTGGGCCACAGAAATATGATGGATACTAACTCCTAATCCTCTGCACTTACTGCCAGATTTTCAAGACTAGTTTAGTGAACAAAATGTCTTGAAGTTCACATATTTGAGTAGTATTAGAAGAACGATATTTTAGAAAGTAACTTGTACTTTTCTTACATACTCACAAAAGGGGATACAACTCCCATTCTCCCACCAGCATATCCAATGCTAAGGTCACTCCATCTTAAAAAAATTAATAGAAGTAAAAAAAAAAAATACAACTTCAAGTCTCCGCTGAAAAGAAGCCACTAGCCTAGTGGGCCTAACCTTTTTCAGCAAAGAATAAAGTGTTGATTTTGGTTTGTTGATTTTGAAATTGTGTGCTACAGACATTAATGACATCCTACTTCTGTTTCACTATTTTTAGCTGACCATGATTGACCAGGCTTCCTACCTGTACCATCACTCTCTTACAGCTACATTCAGGGTCTCACAATGGTCATAACCTTGGAGCTGGACAATCTATTTACAGAGCATTTTATTTTAGAATAACAACATTGCAAGTTTTCTTCAGTTGTTTGACACTATACAGATAAAAGATGCCCCACCAACCACAACCACCAGTGTAATTTATGGCATCCACTGCAGTCCTGTTTAAATTAGGAAAAAATATCTGCAAGTTCATGGGTCCTACAGAGCTATGTCATGTTTAAAATGAGACTGCATTCTACATATTAATTGTTAGATGAGCTCAACTATCTTACACTGTCCGTCCATGAAGACAGTTTCCAACTTGCCGCGTACTCTCAGTTCTAACACTGCCCCTGTGATGCCATATGACTTATCAGTATTCTTTTAGCACACTTAGAATCTCTTTTGCTCTGGAGTTCAGAGGCCAAAAAGATATAATGCCGTATTATCTACAGTTACAATTTGCTGCAGTTTGATATTCCTTCCTCAAATGTTATTTATTTATTAACTGGGTAATCCCATTAGACATGCCCACTACACCCAAGTATCTAATCTTAGTGGTGACCCAAGTCATTAACAGCATCCAACAGAACTGAAGGACTCAAACTAAAAACTATGAAAATTAAGCTCATCAGCCACAAACAAACTGCTAGACAGTGGTAGCTGCCACAGATAGATTATGATGTAAAGCCCACACAATTCTGAGATTATAAACCATGTTCTGCTAACAAAATGCACTTTCCCATTTGCTTGTTCATATCACTAAATTCTTGACATAGATAGCCCATCAACATATTTACATAAAAGAATTGATGGTATATGACAAAAAGATAATAGACATGTAATGAACTCCTGTTTCTTTTTTTTTTGCCCTGAAACATTCTTCAAATTCAGTGAAAACACATAATGAGATATGTGAGCTGCCTACGAATATCTTTTTTAATTAACTCCAAAGAAATGAATTGTAGTTTGACCCCCAACTCCATCAGAGCTCAGAGGCAACTATCACTTACAATCATACCTCTCAACTGTACAGGTTGTCGCAGAATGTCCAGATTTTTGTTTCATATTTTTGGTCCATTTTTCATAAAACTGTGATTTTCTGGCAAAACATTGCCAAGACATTAAAGACTTGAAGTCAGAAAATAAACACAGACATTTGAGTTTCAGATTTCATACCCTTCAGAAAATTTGTGCTAACATAAAATGTTATTCTATCAAATTCCTAAGTTTGTAAGAAGAATATTTAAAAATTTTCCCTATTTTTGGGCCTTTTTCCCCATTATTTATGGCTTTGTCCAGATTTCTTACCCTAAGAGGTTGAGAGGTATGCTTACAATAGGATAAACCACAAAATCTCCAAAAAAATTGGAGAACTTAAAACTCACTTTTGAGCCAAGTAATTTTGCAGTTTGCCAATTTCCATGCATTTTTAACTATTTTCTGACAAGATTATTTGACATACATTTAATTAGTGCAGTCTTAACTTCAGCAAGTCTCTCTGTGGTAAGAAGACAGAAGACTTTTTTCTTTCTTTCTAATTAATGCAACTGGAAAGATTTAGGGTCTGAGCATTGCTCCACTCAGAGTGCAAACCCAAGAGACTAGTGCAATGGATGTGCATGCATGAGTGTGTGTGTGTGTGTGTGTGTGTGTGTGTGTGTGTGTGTGTGTGTGTGTGTGTGTGTGTGTGTGTGTGTGTGTGTGTGTGTGTGTGTGTGCATGCAAGGGCACACATGTGTGTTGCTCAAATTGTTTATTCAGGAAAGTAGTGCAGTTCATGTGTGTGTGTGTGTGTGTGTGTGTGTGTGTGTGTGTGTGTGTGTGTGTGTGTGTGTGTGTGTGTTTGTGAATCGTATTACATCAGAGTAAAGCTGTTCACCTTATGTGAGTAGTGTGAGTCGCACTGACACAAGCATGACTATCAATTCTACCCATAATTTTTGAGATGTACTGGTACGGTTGTGCCTGTTTTGGAGGATCTGGTTACTATATAATTCTGTATATTAGAGAAGTCAGAAATATAATTTGATTCAAAGAGAAGGTCATATTCAATGATAAGTCAAGCTCAAATGCTTGCTGTCACTGCAAAAATATTTTAGAAGGAACAATACCTTGCTAATATATGCTTATAATTTGTTATGGTGATCATGAGATCTTTGATTTATATGATTTAACAAGGTCGCCATTGTAAAGGGATGAGTGTCTGTCCTGGTTCATTTGTTTCAGTAATGGACTGTCCCAATTCAAGCTAGTGTATCCTGGCATTTTCCTTGGCATGACTTCATTTTGTCATTCCAGTGACAGTCTCTGTGTCTCATTAATTCATCTTGTTTGACCTGACATTGGATACAGGAAGTAATATACTAGTGTTGCAGTAATTAAACTTAAAGGTAGTTAGGGGAAATTGCAGTCTTGGGATGGGTCACATTTCTATATACCTTCAGCATTAATTCCTCTTTTATTTATTTATTTATTTGAAGTTCTGATTACCTTGCTCATGTTAGCTATCATCAATTCCACAATGCCAATAACTTGTGGCTAGAGCAGAGTTGTTTATCTTTCTGAGAAAAAAAATGCTAATTTACTGCAGAGCTGCTTGAAATGGATGCTATTTAAGATGTGATCTATTGCCTGATCTGATGGACTTTGAAATTCCAAACATTGAGAAGATTTTATTCTATTACTGGTATAGAACATTTACTTTTATTATCTCCAGACCATGAACCAAGACATCTAGCTAAAAAAGTTTGCAGATGATTGCAAATTGGGAGTCATTGTCAAGTCCTCATCTGATGCCTTCAGCAAAAACCTATACTCCTAAATACCTGGTCTATTAAAAATGGGCTCAAAATAAATGTTAAAAAGTACAATATCATCACATTTCACAGACATCCCTCCCCCTGGCATACAACACAGATAACCGCCCACTCCAAACAGATAATGCTACTATAGAACCTCTCCTTTGATCAACATGTAACAAGAGTTTTCTTGCCCGGCCTTTTATGTGGGTAAAACTGACTGGGCTTTATGATAAAGGATCTAAGAACACCTTTATAATATGGAAAAGAAGAATGAAAACAATGCACTATTCAAACACTCTACAGTATGCCCTAGGTTCTCAAAATTCACCTTTGCTATTTTAGATCAAGTCAAGGTTAACCCTAGATGTAATGAAAGTTCCCTAGTGATAAAGCAGAAGGAAGTTAAATGGCAGTTTAGACTACAAGCCTCCTTCTCTCCTGGGATTAATGAATATATTTCATTCCAACCTATATTAAACAAAAGAGCCACCTTGTATAAGTAAAAAATGTTTATTTAAATTTTAACATAATAACTTTCAAGGTTTTTTAAAAAATGTCAAGGTTAAAATGTTATACTAACACTTATGTAATTTCAATAATTTAAATTGAAATGAAATATAGATTAAGTTTAGTGGATTGCATCTTTAAATGCTTTTATTGTACAATTAATTTATTTCATTATCAAGACACTTGTTAATTAATTAATTTATTTAACCATGTCTAATATAAATGGGGATGTATAATGTTACATGTAGATTCTGACGAAGTTCAGGTTTTAAGAGGACGAAAGTGCTTAAAGTGTGTTTGAGTCCATCAACTGGAACGTTTTTTCTTAGAGTGGTCTTTATTAGTAGCAACACTTCATTTGGTCTAGTGAATGTAACAAGAATAATCAGAAAGTCATTCTACGCAGTACAGCTAATTGACAAAGGAATATCATCTAGATTTAAAGAGGTTGTTGTCCCCTTATATTTGGTATTGATTAGACCAACTATTGAATGCTAGGCTGCCTTTAGAATGTACCTCACTACACATATCAAACATGACTGGATGGGTATTCACAAATTCACCCCGACTTGACTGGCCTAGCCCTCCTTGAAAAAGGGGGTAAAGTCTAAGGGTGAGTACTGGCAAGATGTAAATGGTCACAAGAATCAGTTGCCTTGAGGTTCCTATGGTTTCTATGAACAGTTTTGGTTGAGCTTGAAGTTCTAGTTATACTGTGGAATATATACTGTACACAACAATCAAAACTAGAGAATGGTGTTGTTCACTGGTCCATCTGAAAAGCTTCTCGCAGACCTGACATCTGAGCTGATACACTGATGTTTTTGACTGTATTTCCCTTGTACATGAAATAACCATTCAACATAGTTTCTCTCTTGCCGGCCATATTAGAGAACCAAATATTATCTCCTACTTTCACTTTGCGTTACACATCACCTAACTATATGATGTTCGTCGTCTCCCATTGCTGCAGTCCTGACAAATGGGTACTCCGCTGCCCACCATCGGCCCGAATATCAAAGGGCTAGAACCGGTCATGGGTGCCCGAGACTGACGCAAGTACTTGTCAGTACAAATGCGCATGACCGACGCCATAACCTCAGTCTTTCTTGCCGCATGGTCCTAAGCAGAAGCAGTTTTTGCAAGTGCCGTTCGGCGTTCTGGAATTGTCGGTTTTCGAGTTTCAGGCCAGATACCAAGTTGGCTAAGTACCCTGTTGGGGACATTTTTTGTCTTTTTCTTGCCTCAGTATTGACGGATGTCAGAAAAAGTTAATAACTGTATTTCTTGTGGGAAGCAGATTCCTCATAGGGATTACCATTCACTCTGTATTCCTTGTTTAGGGCCTGAGCCGTTGTTGGGTGTCGCTTTTTGCTACTTTTAACAAGCCGGTTAGACTGTGCTAGGCTAGTGTTTGGTAAGCGTTGTAATTATAACATGCCGTCGGATTCTCCGATGACTGGTTCTGAAAAGTCTTTGCGGTCCAAACAGGAGTTCTGTGGAACCACTGACTGCTTCAGTGGCTCCTTCTGACAGTTTACCTGTGTGTCAAGGGGAACCTTTGTTACTGCAGGAAGTGGCTTCTCCTGTGTTAGGCCAGGCTGAGGGTGCTTCTTTGTTGTCTGTGGCTTCCTCCCCTCATAGGGTAGTTAGACCTCCTCCTTCTCAAGGCAAAGGCCATTCTAAATCTAGGTCTTTCCTGCTGGTGCTCATCCCCAGGGTCCAGCCCCTAGGAAGCACATGTTAAAGATGGCTGAAGATTTGATTACTTTAATTAGAGGTTCCATGCCCCCCCTGTGAAGAGGCCCAGGATAGACACAGAGTTGGAGGGTCTGGTTCAGTCTTCCAATGAGTCAGATTCCTCTGTGGAAGAGCTTCAGGATTTCCCTATTCTGATTCAGAGGCTGAGCAGAAGATTTTTCTTTCTCTGAAACTTTGCATTCCATGAGGGAACATTTCCCGTGGGATGGCCAAGATTATTCTGATTCTCGTAAAAGGCTGAGAGAATTCTTGTTTTTACCTCAGCACAGGCCTTTGGCTATTCCCCCTGTACTGGATGTTGTTCAGGATGTATTTTCTGGCTGCCCTTAACCCAGATTCTCTGCCTCCTGCCCCAGTTAAACCAGATAGATACTACAGGGTTCCGGAAGCTCACAGGTACTTGTATAAGAGTCCTAGGGCTGATCCAGAAACTATTTCTCAAGGCCCCAAAGGTGTTAAGGCTTGGTGGTTAAGAATCCAGTTCCTCTGGACAAGGATGCTAGGGCCCTGGATAGGTTAAAACTGTATACCTCTTCTACTTTGGCTATGAGAGCTTTAAATTGTCAATTTCATATGCTCAGGTATCAGAATTATTTGCTAAGTCAATTGAAATGTAAAGTTGATGCTTTAGCTGAAGGTGTTGACTGTAAGGAGCTTCAGGATTTAGTGCATGCTTCTGACCAGGTTGGTAAGCATTCTTTGCAGTGTGGTTTTGATGCTTTACAAGCTTCTTCCAGGGTGGCTGCTACTAGTTCTGTTGTTTGCAGACATGCAGAGATCAGTCCTATGGATGCTGGTTTGCAATCTGATGTTCTTTTTGGTCCTCCAGTGGAATCAGTTTTGAAAAAAATGGAGGAAAAAGCTAAGTCTATGCAGACGGTAAAAGACTTCTTACAGGTTCAGCCCCCTAAGTTCAGTAGGAATTGGCCTGCTAAGGGATGGTCTTTTCCCTCTTCGGATTTTCATTCTAGGGGCAGGTCGAAGCATGGTAGAGGTAGGGCTTCCTCTCAGGGCCCTGTTACTTCTAGACCTTTGAGTTATTTTACCCCTTCTGCTGGGGTGGGCAGGGGTCAGTCCTTTCGGAAGCAGTCCCAATGACCTGTGTCTTCAGCTGCGGACTCTGCTTTGCTGGCAGCTCCTCTAGGAGGAAAACTGGGGCTTTTCAAATGGAATTGGCATTTGGTTACCCAAGACAAATGGGTATTGGACATTATAACTCGAGGCTACAAGTTTTATTTTCACGGATGTGCCTCATCAGCAAAGACTGGAGGCACAGATTTTCAGTTCCTTCTGTGGAAAGAGCTTTTCTTAGTGCCAAAGAAGGAAATACTTGGAGGCCCATTCTGGATTTATCCATTCTAAACACCTTTCTGGAAATTCGAAATTCAAGATGTTAACACTGCAGCAGCTGTTGCCTATGCTAGGCAGAGATCACTGGATGGTGACTTTGGATCTCAAGGAGGCCTATCTTCACATTCCTATCAGGCCCAGTTGCAGGAAATTCCTGAGGTTTCGGACTGGGAATTTGCATTATCAGTTCTCTGCATTGCCCTTTGGCTTATCTAGTCCTGGCTCCAGTAATAGCTTTAATTCAAATTTATCCTTATCTGGACGATTGTTTGATACTGGCGACATCTGCAATATGTGATGACAGTTTTCAGATGCCTAGGGTATTCTGTGAACGAAATAAAGTCCAGTCTAGTACCCTCACAGGAGATGTGTTTTCTGGGTGTGAGACTGAATACAGCTACTCAGATGGCATCTCTGGACAAACAAAGAAATCTTCACCTATACTTCCAACAGCTATCCGTAATGTCCAGGCTGACTGCAAGGACAGTCCTTCAAGCCTTGGGGTTCATGGCATCTTGCATTCTAGTACTTCCCAATGCCAAACTGCATATGAGGAAGCTACACTGGTATCTCAAAAGCGTTTGGACTCAACACAGCCACGATTTGGAAACTGTCATTCGGATTCTACCTTGCATTCAGAAAGAATTTGTGTGGTGGGCTCAGGAATGTCACCTAAACAGAGTTGGCCTGGGGAGCTCATTTCAAAGGAAAATGGATTCAAGACCTTTGGCCCCGAGCTGCTTCACTTGCATATCAACATGAAGGAGATGCTGGCAGTTCAATTTGCATTGAAAGCATTCAAGGATCGACTGGTGTTGATTGAACAGACAACACAACTGTCATGTGGTACATCAACGGAGAACTCATTCTTACCCTCTTTGCAGACAAGCAATGCTGTTATGGGAAACTGCTTTGGATCTGCACATCACTCAGTTTCTGCCAGGATGTTCTGAGCAGACAGATGGTGGATCCTCACGAATGGAATTTGGACCCTCAGGTATTTCTTCAGTTGACCATGGCAACTCCAGACATAGATCCTCCTCTGAATTCCCAACTACCTCTGTTTTGCACAAGGCTGTTTCATCCGAAAGCCTGGAAAATAGATGCACTATCCTTCAGTTGGAGCAATGCCTTTCCTCCTCTGCCTCTTCTTCCAAAGGTCCTGTTGAAAGTCAGGAGGGACAAACCTTGCATGATCCTTATCAACATTGGTACCCTCTGTTGAGGAGCCTAATTCACGGGACACCTTGGCCATTACCACGGATTCCTCACTTATTGTCTCAAGCAGACAATCATTTTCTCAATGTCAGGGTGCAATCCCTACACCTGACTCAACAAGTTTTAGATGTCCTTGTTTATGCTGATAAATGGAAGAGATTTTTTCTTTGGAGTTCAGCTAAAGGCCTTGATGTCACTTTGCCTAATTTGAGTTGTACTTTGCAATATTTGACTGTGTTACTGGACAAGGGTTTGTCCTTCTCTTCTATAAAAGTGCATGCTGCAGCTATTTCTGCTCACTATGATGGTGATCCTCCTTTATTTTCACATCCTTTGCTTAAACAGTTTCTTAGAGGGGCAAAGAATATAAGACCCGCACGGAGGGCTCCTACTCCTGCCTGGGATCTTAATTTTGTTTTGGAAAAACTGACTCTGCCTCCTTTTGAACCTGCAGCTACGGCTGAATTGAAGTTGTTGTCCTGGAAGACTGCTTTTTTATTGGCTGTTACTTCTGCTAGAAGGGTATCTGAATTACAGGCTCTCATGGCAGTGGAACCTTTTCTGATTTTTCACCAGGACAGTTTCCTTGCATATTAATCCTACTTTTCTGCCTAAGGTAGTTTCTAATGTGGCATTGAACCAATCTATACATTTGCCTACTTTTTATGCTAACCCCCAAAATGAAGGGGAAAGAGTTTTGCATTCTTTGGATGTGCATTATTATTTGTTCAGAACCAATGAGTTCAGGAGATCTCAACAGTTATTTGTTTCTTTGCTGTGGCTTCAAGTGGGAAAGCTGTCCAAACTATTTCCAAGTGGATCGGCCATTGTATTGCTTTGTTACTCTCATCATGGAAAGGAGGTTCCAGTTGGGATCAGGCCTCATTCTACCCACCTCTACTGAATTTATGAGAGGGGTAGCTACTAAAGACATTCTGGAGGCAGCTACTTGGAGTTCTGTACATACCTTTACAAAGCATTATCATTTGCCTCTTTATTCTAGGTCTAGGGCTGGGTTTGCCACTGCAGTCTTGCAGGGCATGTCTCTCCTCCTGCTATTTAGTTGGCCGGCCTCCCTTTTTCCGTTGCTCTGGGATTCTACCCATTTGTCAGGACTGCAGCAATGGAACATAGTACAGTTTTGTACCTACCATAAATGTAGATGTTCGAGGATCTCCATTGCTGCAGTCCCTCCCTCCTTCCCCCTTTTTCTTTTTAGATTGGGGTTTGTGGGTGGTGTTTTTTTTTTTTTTTTTTTTGCATTCTGACGTCTGAGGCAAGAAAGACTGAGGTTATGGCATCGGTCATGTACCCATTTGTCAGGACTGCAGCAATGGAGATCCTCGAACATCTACATTTATGGTAGGTACAAAACTGTACTTTTCTTGCTATCCTTATGACTGTCTTTTCTCAAGCAGAGATAGTTTGCTTAGTGCAAGTGCATTAAGTATGTCATCCATACATTTATGCCTAAAATTTTTGGGAGGGCCATCTGAATCAGTGTTATCCCTTATTTGCCAGATATTATCAATTTAAAATTGTTCACCTCTCTGTCATGAGATCCTTTCTTCATTTGTCTTTATTTCTGTCACAAGTGACATAACAAATGCACGTTTTCCTCTCATAATTAAATATTTTTCAACTAACTCATCTCACTTGTCCTTCTTCCACAATTTGAGATGAATAGCTACAGAGTACAACTGTGGCATCTCCTTTAAATAAAATATCTCACAACTTAAGTTGTTTAGCCTGTTACTTTTTGGAATTGCTTCTTGTATGTATTTTGGATTTGAAGAACTTTCTACTGATTTTGTTGTTTGGTAGCTCAGTAATCAACAGACTCCATCTTGTAGGACATGGATATTTGCCCAGACCATTTTTTTTTCTTCTGTCATCCATATGGAAGCATCTCAAAGCTAGTAATTGTGTATCTGAACAGCAAATATACATAATGGTAGTCAGAGTTTTAATTTATGCCTTGGTTTTAAATTGTCATATACACTTTTATCCATTATGTTTGCCTATGCACTTGAATCTGCACTCATTCTCATCCCAAGGCTTCTGAGCTGTAGTTGTATTTCTGGTTTATTTGTTTTTACTTCAGTGTAATTGTTTTGTTTCACTTTCTTACTTTCACTCTTCTGCCAGTCATTTACTCTGCTTGAATTTGAAATTGTCTATGTGGCATTTCACTAGCCTAATCTTTGAATTGCTGTCAAGTATGTCTACCACCCTGGAATTGACCTGCACATTCTTGTAAAATAATTTGTCTTTTTGCAAGTTATACGTGTTTTACTCTTTACGGGGCAATCAGTGCTATGTGGGAATTTATTTCCATAATTTCTCTACATAAAAAATAAATTCTATTTTTTATCACTTGTAGGTATGAGCATGTTTAGTGTCTCTGCTTTTGATCATCTGTTCTCTCTCTCTTTTATACTCCTGTACAAGAGTACAGTGCTAAGCATTTCTAATACTTTTCTTTGCTTTTCTGAAATTACTAATGATTTTAAACAGCTAAGTAAGCCTTTAATTTCAGATTTGCGTCAGATAGTCCCTTATATCTCATTTTCCTGAGTTACAGTTCTATGTAATCTGTTATGTGTTCTGTTCCATTAATTGCGATGCACACAGACATTGTACAGACGCTGTCTAATAATGATTTGTTTGGAGCAGACAAAAGACTAGCACAGAAGAATGTGACATCCAAAAAGATGAACATCAATGTGTGATTCAGGATGTATTATTTCAAAGAATGGTTTAGATTCAAGAATTTCCTTTATCCCACACTACAGCAATTTCAGAGTTACTATATGTAAGTAGTCAGAGTGTGGGGGGTACAGGAGCAAAACCTATTTCCAAAAAACTCATTAATACTTAAGCAACAAGTTTTGATTTTTGATTTTTATACTTGTTTTGAAAACACACTACTAGTCATACATTATAGTGTCAAACTCTTCAGTGCTGTTTTATCATGCAGCCTTTATGTGGTTCTCAAGTAGTCTTTCTAAACCTAGAATTTCTTAAAATATGTTTGCGTTTGGAAGTACTGTATATATATATATATATATATATATATATATATATATATATATATATATATATATATATATATATATATATATATATAGATATAGATATGTGTGTGTGTGTGTGTGTATATATATATATATATATATATATATATATATATATATATATAAATATAAATATATGTATGTCATCATCATCATCTTCTTTTGGCTGTTCCCGTTAGGGGTCGCCACAGCAGATCATCTGTTTCCATTTCTTCCTGTCCTCTGTATCATGCTCTTTCACACCAACCGCCTGCATGTCCTCTCTCACCACATCCATAAACCTTATCTTAGGCCTTCCTCTTTTCCTCTTACCTGGCAGCTCCATCCTTAGCATCCTTTTCCCAATATACCCAGCATCCCTCCTCAGCACATGCCCAAACCAACACAATCTCGCCTCTCTTGCTTTGTCTCCAAACTGTCCAACCTGAGCTGACCCTCTAATATACTGATTCCTAATCCTGTCCATCCTAGTCACACCCAGTGCAGATCTTAACATCTTTAACTCTGCCACATCCAGCTCTGACTCCTGCCTTTTCGTCAATGCTACCATCTCCAACCCATATAACATAGCTGGTCTCACTACCCTCTTGTAGACCTTCCCTTTCACTCTTATTGGTACCCGTCTGTCACAAATCAATCCTGACACTCTTCTCCACCTATTCCACCCTGCCTGTACTCTCTTCTTCACCTCTCTTCCACACTCACCATTACTCTGAACTGTTGATCCCAAATACTTAAACTCATCCACCTTTACCAACTCTACTCCCTGCATCCTCACCATTCCTCTACCCTCCCTCTCATTTACACACATGTATTCTGTCTTAGTCCTGCTGATCTTCATTCCTCTCCTCTCTAAAGCATATCTCCACCTCTCCAGGGTCTCCTCAACCTGGTCCCTACTCTCACTACATATCACAATGTCATCTGCAAACATCATAGTCCACGGGGCCTCCTGTCTAATCTCATCTGTCAACCTGTCCATCACCACTGCAAATAAGAAAGGGCTCAGAGCTAATCCTTGATGTAATCCCACCTCCACCTTAAACGTTTCTGTCACTCCCACCGCAGTCCTCACCAATGTCACACTACCCTTGTACATATCCTGTACCACTCTTACATACTTCTTTGCCACTCCCGACTTCCTCATACAATACCACAACTACTCCTCTCTAGGCAGCCTGTCTATGTGTGTGTGTGTGTGTGTGTGTGTGTGTGTGTGTGTGTGTGTGTGTATATATATATATATATATATATATATATATATATATATATATATATATATATATATATATATATAGTGGATATAAAAGGTTCACACACCCCTGTTAAAATGCCAGGTTTCTGTGATATATAAAGTGAGACCACAATAAATCATTTCAAAACTTTTCCCACCTTTAATGTGACCTATAACCTGTACAATTCAATTGAAAAACAAACAAATCTGTTAGGGGTAAAATATAACAAATAAAATATGTACAATAAGCTGGTTGTATAAGTGTGCACACCCTTAAACTACTACTTTGTTGAAGTACCTTTTGATTTAAATACAGCATTCAGCCTTCTTGGGTAGGAGTCTATCAGCATGGCACATCTTGACTTGGCAATATTTGCCCACTCTTCCTTGCAAAATACCTCCAAATCTGTCAGATTGTGAGGGCATCTCTTGTGCACAGCCTTCTTCAGGTCACCCCACACATTTTCTATTGGATTTAGGTCTAGGCTCTGGCTGGGCCATTCCAAAACTTTAATTGTCTTCTGGTGAAGCCATTCCTTTGTTGATTTTTATGTATGCTTTGGGTCATTGTCACATTGAAAGTTGAAATTCCTCTTCCTCTTCAGCTTTCTAGCAGATGCTTGAAGGTTTTGGGACAAAAGTGACTGGTATTTGGAACTGCTCCAAATTCCCTCCACCTTGACTAAAGCCCCAGTTCCAGCTTATGAAAAGCAACCCCAAAGCATGACACTGCTACCACCATGCTTCATTGGTGATGCGAAGTATTGTTTTTGTGCCAAACGTACCTTTTGGAATTGTGGCCAAAAAGTTCAAGCTTGGTATCATTAAAACATAACATATTTTCCCACATGCTTTTGGGTGACTTGATGTATTGTTTTGCAAATTTTAGCCAGGCCAGGATGTTTTTATGTGTGAGAAAAGGCTTCCATCTCCCAACCCTACCCCACAGCCCAGACATATGGAGAATACTGGAGATTGATGTCACATGTAGTATACAACTAGTACTTGCCAGAAATTCCTGCAACTCCTTCACTGTTGCTGTAGGTCTCCTGACAGCCTCCTTGACCAGTTTTTGTATTGTCTTTTCAACAAGTTTGGAGGGACATCCAGTTCTTTGCAATGTCAGTGTTGTCCCATATTTTCTCCACTTTTTGATGACTGTCTTCACTGTGTTCCATGGTATATCCAATGATGTGGACATGATTTTGTGCCCTTCTCCTGAATGATACCTTTCAACAATGAGATCCCTTTGATGCTTTGTAAGCTCTTTGCAAACCATGGCTTTTGCTGTAGCAGGCAACTGAGTAAATGTCAGGAAAATCCTACTAGGACAACTGAACGTTATTTGAGGTTAATCACAGTCTCTTTAATTGATGGCAGGTGTGTACCCAAGAAGACTGAATGCTGTAATTAAATCAAAAGTTGCTTCAAAAAAGTTTTAGTTTAAGGGTGTGCACACTTATGCACTTATGCAACCAGCTTATTGTATATTTTTTATTTTTCATATTTTTTTCCCTAAACAGATTTGTTTGTTTTTTAATCCAATTTTACATGTTATAGGTCACATTAAAGCTGTGAAAAGTTTTGAAATGATTTATTGTGATCTCATTTTTTTATATCACAAAAACTTGGCATTTTAACAGGGGTGTGTACACTTTTTATATCCACTGTATCTATCTATCTATCTATATATATATATATATATATATATATATATATACACACACACACACACACACACACACACACACACACACACACACACACACACACACACACATACACGGATATATATAAATATATGGGTCTCCTTCTGTTTGTCAAAAACACATTTTATCGAGAAACCAAGGGTTAACCCACTTAAGCGAAAGTGCACTACATCAGAAGTGCACTTTCACTAAAGATGATTCGCTGAAGCACGTTACAGTGGGAATAAGGAAATATATCCTTTTCCCCACTGCAGTGTGATCTCTGAGTTAGTACATTTAAGTAGGGGGATGTATATGAGGGGGGTGCAGGGGGTCTTGTCCCCCTGCACAATAGTGTTTACAGTATTTTTTTTTTTTTTATCTGATTCGATAAATTAGCTTTCATGAAAGTGCACTTTTGATGTAGTGCACGTTTGCAGAAGTGGGGTTTTACTTTTCTTTTTCAAGATGGTGAAATTTCGATAAAGAAAAGTAGACCCATATATATATATATATATATATATATATATATATATATATATAGATTCACTTTATAACCTTGAAATGCTGAAATATCAAATTTCAGTATCTCAAAACACCAACAAACAAAAACCGTGAAACCACATATACACTAAACATACAACACAACACCCACATCACAACATAAACAAAATAAAACACACATACACAACTCACACACACATAAGCACTTATATATACTAACTCCAAGATCACACAAACACAACACAAGCTCTCTCTCACAAACACTCTAACTCCCACTCAAAACCCTTACAAAACACTCACTTACCTGACATAACACCTACATCCACACACAGAACCCACCAAAACACAAACCATTTAAAACATTCGACTTTATAGCTTTGAGATACTGAAATT
The DNA here is from genome assembly GCF_019279795.1 of Protopterus annectens. NCBI lineage: Eukaryota > Metazoa > Chordata > Ceratodontiformes > Protopteridae > Protopterus > Protopterus annectens. The sequence goes on from NC_056744.1 coordinate 626,504,745, forward strand.
ACATATATATATATATATATATATATATATATATATATATATATATATATATGGGCCTACTTCACTTGACATAAAACTCATTTGACTGACACCAATTTCACCGACACCCAATTGACCTAAATTTCATTTGACTGACAACTCATTTGACTGACTCCCATTTCATTGACATTTAACACATAGCTTTTGACGTGCTTGTGATAAAAAGAATTACAGTAACTTACAATGTTGACTGTTAGAATTCTGTAGAAAATAATGTTGTAGTGTTTCTAAATGTGGGTTTTTCTCTCTACATTTTTATGGGATATAGCTAAAGTAATTTGGCGAATGCTTTGTGAGTTCCCAGCAGTAGTGGTAGGATGTAGAGGACTGTAAGGCAAGTTAAAGGTATATGCCCTTTTCCCCACTGTAGTGAGATCCTGGAGTTAATATATATAATTAGGAGGGTGTGGGGGCCACCTAGTTTGGTTGCACATTGTCCTATTTCTGTTAAGAGGGTAAGTAAGTAGTTTTTAAGTTCTGGAAAAGGTTAATTATTGGTGTTCTAAGTGTGCTTGTCTATGGTTTAAGATTTAGTATGTTGAAATTCAGCATTGCAAGCTGTCGGTGAAATGGGTGTCAGTCAAGTATTAGTTTAAGGGTGCGCACACTTATGCAATCAGCTTATTGTACATTTATTGCATTTATTTTATTTTATTTATTGGATTTATTGTAGTCTCATTTTTTTATATCACAAAAACTTGGCATTTTAACAGGAGTGTGTACACTTTTTATATCCACTGTAAATATATATATATAAATATATATATATATATATATAAATATATATATATATATATATATATATATATATATATATATATATATATATATATATATATAGACACACACATGGATATATATATAAATATATGGGTCTCCTGTTTGTCAAAAACACACTTTATCAAGAAACAGAGGGTCGAACCCACTGAAGCGAAAGTGCACTACATCAAAAGTGCACTTTCACAAAAGACGATTTGCCGAAGCACGTTACAGTGAGGATAAGGAAATATATCCTTTTCCCCATTGCAGTGCGATCTCAGAGTTAGTATATTTAAGTAGGGGGTATATGGGGAGATGCAGGGGGGCTTGCCCCCCTGCAAAATTGTGATTACAGTAGTTTTTATTTTTTTTCCTGATTTGGTGAATCGGCTTTCGTGAAAGTGGTGTTTTACTTTTCTTTTTCGAGATTGTGAAATTTCGATAAAGAAAAGTAGACCCATATATATATCTATATATATATATATCTATCTATATATATATATATATATATATATATATATATATATATATATATGTATATAGGTCCAGAAGAACGAAATGCCTGATCACCGACGACCATATCACAAGACGACATAGCTGACAGCAGACATCACCGACAAAGGTGAGTATTGCAGAATGGGAGTTAGACCCATTCCTTTAATGTAGTGCGATCTCAGAGTTGGCATATTTAAGTTGGGGGGTGGAGGGTGCAGGGGGGCTTGCCCCCGTGCTATACACAGTTTAATGTGTTTTTTGTGTATATTACGGGAACAGAAATGTGTTCTGTTCCGTAATACCTTGACTTACCGTTGTCGGGGATGTCTGCTGTCGGCAATGTCATCTCGGTGATGTTGTCGTTGGTGATCTGCCATTTGACCCATATATATATATATATATATATATATATATATATATATATATATATGGTTTCACTTCTAAATTTCGAAATACTGAAATACCGAATCTCAGTATTCAAATTAGAAACCAACGTTCCCATTTCCGTAGTTAACATCCTCCACCATGTGCAAAACACCCCATAAAGCATATTCCCTTTGAACCCGTGTACACACCACCTCACAGTATACATAACACAAATCCCCATAAGTAGTACACATGCCCAGCTCATAACTATTGCAAGCAGGAATTCCTCTGTAGTGTATGACTCACGATTGGCCAGGATGTGTTCAAATTGTTGCTGGCTTTAGGTGTGCTTCTAAGTTCATCCACCCTATCCTGTTCTCTGGCCAATGTATGCATAAGCAGTCCTAAATCTGTTGCCTTTGCCCCAACAAACACTTCAATCTCCGTGCCACGCTTCTACAGAGTTTTATTCAGGTCAAACACATTCCAAAAGCTAATTGGGAATAAAGGTGGAAACCTAGCAACACAGGCAGACCTCGTGGTAAATCTTCTTTTCCTCCCCAACACATAGCAGTCCCCAAAGTATTTTACAAGGTCCTGACCCTCTGTTGGGAACCTGCCTACCACATCATCCTCTGGTAGGAATGCCAGGGCTATCAAACACTTCACACTCAGCTGGAAATGCAGGTTGGTGTTATACAGAGTCCCAGCTGCTGGACTTTCCGCCATATTACAGCTAAAATGGAGCACCGATTTCACCCCATTGAAATTCACTATCTCAAAGTCACACAGTACATACCTGAGATCAATTTGTAAGTCACACTGCTCTTATAACTGGAAAATAGCATCCCACATGGCATTGAGTCATGAGAGAAAAATGTCCCGTCCATCAACCAAATAGTTGCAATACTAAGATCATGCAAATTATTGACTGTTGTGAACACCAACACAACATGTTCCCAGGTCACTGCTTTATATATAAAGCTGCGTGCATAGTCCCCAACATTCACGTCTTGTAATGTGACATGTCTATTCTGGATATGTCTGCTGCCCTTCCATCTTACCCTCCCCACCTGTTGCAGCAAAGCCCTTCTATTAGGTAGATGAGCACATCCTCAACAACTAAACATGGTGCATCCCTCCTTCAGACCTGCACACATACAATACCTCCTTCCCCAGCTATTACCCTCCTTGCACTTCATATCTCTCTTCCACTTGCAGCACCAATAATTTCTTTCTATAATGAGGACATCCTTTCCTTTCTGTGACCTCACCCTGGTATATATTCCACCCACATTCCCTGGTGGAGTTATGGTGCTGGGCGCCATGATATTGCAACTTCTGCATGATGAAGCCTATATCCGGCTGTTACTGTTTGTGTTCGGGATTGTGATATCGCGATTCTGAACTGTATATATATATATATATATATATATATATATATATATATATATATATATATATATACCTATATGGGTCTACTTCACTTGACCTAAAACTCATTTGACTGACACCCATTTCATCGACACCTAACTGACCTAAATTTCCTTTGACTGACAACTCATTTGAATGACTCCCATTTCATTGACATTTAACACATAGACTTGTTGTGGGTTTTCCTAAACCAGTCACTTGCTTGTGATAAAAAGAATTACTGTAACTTACAGTGTTGACTGTTAGAATTCTGATAGTCATGTAGAAAGTAGTGTTGTAGTGTTTCTAAATGTGGGTTTTTCTCTCTACATTTTTATGGGAAGTATCTAAAGTAATTTGGCGAATGTTTTGTGAGTTCCCAGCAGTAGTGGTAGCATGTAGAGTACTGTACGGCAAGTTAAAGGTATATGCCCTTTTTTCCCACTGCAGTGAGATCATGGAATTAGTATATATAATTAGGAGGGTGTGGGGGGCCACCTAGTTTGGTTGTACATTGTCCTATTTCTATTAAGAGGGTAAGTAAGTAGTTTTTAAGTTCTGGAAAGGGTTATTTATTGGTGTTCTAAGTGTGCTTGTCTATGGTTTAAGATTTAGTATGTTGAAATTCAGCACTGCAAGCTGTCGGTAACATGGGAGTCAGTCAACTGAGTTGCCAGTCAAATGAAATTTAGGTTAACTGGTTGTCGGTCAAATGGGTGTCATTCAAATGAGTTTTAGGTCAAGTGAAGTAGATTCATATATATATATATATATATATATATATATATATATATATGTATATGTGTGCGTGTGTGTGTGTGTGTGTGTGTGTGTGTGTGTATTTGCACTGCAACTTCAGCAAAAGTGTCCTAATTTTCTGTCAATGTGTGGTAAATAGGAAGTACCTCATTACCAAATGTGCAGAAGAAAAATACTTTTCAGTTGATTGTTTTCAGTAACATTAACTGGTGTTATGCAGGTTCTGAATTTATATAACCAGGTGTCATCTGTGCTTGTGTTGCAGAGTGACAAAACAATGACCATGACCCAGGGCATGAAATATGGACTTGCCCATCCTGTGAAGGGTGGCAGTCTAAACTGTTGCACTCTAAACACCCACTGGACAAAAGGTGTCACACAGACGGCAATAGCTGGGACACACATATCGTCCCTGTGAAGCCACATATATGGCAGTCTTTGTGGGACTTATGTGGGGACACGGACATGCTAAAATGAAAGCATCACATACACTTGCATCTATGAGAATGCTGATAGCCATCGAGAAGACAGGTTAGGGCATTGTAGTACAAACACCCTGATGGTTGCCTAATAATGTTTTACTGTGACTGGCAATCTTACCACTTGGAAAAGATGGTTCAGTCAGTAAGGCTGACAGTAACTGAAATTAGCAAACTTTAAAAAAGACACTATATACCCAGATGGTCCTCTCTGGTCCCGTAATGTAACTTAAGGTTGTATCTCAAACACAGTCGCCCTTTCCCTTGTATACCGCTAATCTGTTTCTAACACTATGTTTCTAAAATGCAGATGTTTCTTATATTGCTCTCTGTTCTATTTCATATATATAAAAAAAATATATATATATATATATATATATATATATATATATATATATATATATATATACATATATATATATATATATATATATATATGGGTTACCTTTAGTACGTCGACAGCCCACTACATTGAATTCCACTTAACCAACATGGCAGAACATCGACAAATGAAGAGCCGAAGTTTCCCGCATGGTAAGTTACCATTTGGCCATCTAGAACTGGAAAACTGCCATTAAACCGACTACACAAATATGGGGGCTACGCCCCCCACACCTCCCTAACTTAATATTCCAACTCCAAGAACGCACTACCGCAGGGGTACAGGACAAAATTCAGGTGGATGGCCAAATGGTAACTTACCATGCGTTAAACTCTGGCTCTTCTTTTGTCGATGTTCTGCCATGTCGCTGAAGTGGAATTCGATGTAGTGGCAGTTCGACGTACTAAGGGTAACCCATAAATATATATATATATATATATATATATATATATATATATATATATATATATATATATATATATATATATATATATATATATATATATATATATATATATATTTACGTGTGTGTGTGTGTGTGTGCATGTGTATTTTTTTATTGTTAAACTTTGAATCAGTAACTGAGCAAGCCACCTAATGCAGGGTATTTGGAATGTTCCTGCTCTTAGATGTGTCTGCATGTCTGCAGACAATGTGTTCCATTTAGCTTCTTGTATATTAAAGTCACTCATTAATAGTAAATTCCCTATAAAGGATGACAAGGCCCTACTTAAAGCAGTAAGTGAAATCAGACCTATTAAAGTACAAAGACTCTCTTGTATTACTGCTATCCCCGCAGCTCTGGCACAGAATGGTCTTTAAACAGTCTGCTCATTAGCAGACTCCTGTCTTGAGTAGGAATGCTATCCTAATTGCCTTTTAGATAGTGGTGTCTTTAAGACGTGGAAAATAGTGGTGTTTTCTCTCTGACAACTACACTAGATAAAATAGTCGATAGTGTGTAAATGATGCTGGCACCACCAGGTGACTATTATAATTAAACACTGACTGTTTTACAAACAATATCCAATGGAGCTATAGTATGGTTATCTGTGAACCACCGTACTCAGAAAAAAAATTTCAAAGAAAAATGTATAGTGCTGCCAAAAGACTAAGGATATTGTGGTGCAATGATAGAATGCCAACATGCTTACTAAAGTCTTACTTTTCTGACTGGCAGTGATTTTAATATATATATATATATTTTATATATATATATTAAGACAGTAAGACATTGGTGCATAAGATTGCATTTAGGTGGTTAAAGGCAGTAAAGACGCCATTTTGAACCACAAGCCTGCTTTTTTGTTTAATTTTTGACATCCCCCAGAATTATCCAATTATTATTGATGTTTTGATGTTTTTTATTAGCATGGATAAAATGTGCTGTCTCATTTCAAAAAACTTGGACAGCATCTCAGTTAAACCAATCTGTACACTAAGTTCTAATTTTGCCACGCAAACAATTCCATGACTAAACAACTTACTGGAAGATACTGTCTCAACATCTTATTAATGGTCAGATGAGGTCATATGCTAATTTAATGTTATTTCAGCAAACAAAATGCAATCAGTGAAGTTATAATAATACACTGTAGCTAGTTACTTAGTATAAATCTAAATTCCAAGTAAAGATTTTGTTTTCATCATCGAAGGAACATGTAGTTAGTCTTGCTTTGCCAAATACTAAATATATTTAAATTACTGATTGCTCCATTTACAGTTAGAGGGTTGGAAAAGATACAGTTAACATATGATAGGTACTTTTCTCTATTTGCAGTAATGGATAAACAATGACAAAAAAACAAATGATGACTGCTTATTTTAAGAAAAATATGGGGGATGTGTGTATTCAGAAACACAACATACTGAGTAAAGCCAAATAGCAAAGTGAGTGGCAGTGTGTAGGGGTGGAGTTATTCAGAGTCACACACTGACACAGCATCATTTCACTAGCAGGAAAATAACTTGATATGACAGCAAATGGTGTCAGCATGGTAATGAGGAAAGCAAACATGGTGGTGTGATTCAGAGTTACACAAAATTTGCAAAATTTGCAGTTAGCTGCAGAGATCATCTTCTATTTATACCATCAGTTCTTGATGATCAGGTGCATTACTTGTACTAAAAAGCTAGCCATAACATACACCTCAACCAGTCTTATGCTCATTCACACCTTGTGAGTACCCTCCCTCTGGCTGAATCTACTTTCTCCAAGAGGGACATATCATTCAGTCTTGAAGAAAATTTGTGGGTACCCATCCAACCAGAGAGTTACACTACTTAACATGCAGGGGAAGTTTATTCCAGGGGTTTTGGGAGGTTGTTGTTGTCTTTCGGCTTTTCCCGGTTAGGGGTTGCCACAGCGGAACTCCAGTCCGCTAATGATTGGCAGTAGATTTTCATGGTGCCGAGTTGCCAGCTCAATGCCCAACCTTCAACGAAGGCACGCCCATTCACGCATGTCTTTCGGAACGCCACTCAACCCGTGGGGAGGACATGCAGACTCCACACAGAAGGCACTCCCTGCACACTAGCTGAGAATCGAACGGGAGAACCTCTTGCTGTGAGGCAACAATGCTTCCGCTGCACCACCGTGGATTGATGGATTATAAACCAGTCCCTCCACCATGTTTTATGTATCTGTTGATGAAGATTTAGGTCCCTGAGTCTAGTATTGGTCGAGATATTAGCCTTGCAAAGATAAAGAAGGTGCAGGACAATTGGATCTCCGATGGCATGGTAAGCAAAACAGAGAGATCTCCTTTCAAAAGTCTGTAAAACATTAAAGGAAGACATAGGGCTTCCAGCTTCATCTTTGTAGCTCACGAACTTTAAGCCTGTGATCTTTATAGTTAGGAATCCTTGGGGTCTTTCTAACTATTTGATACATTTAGTTAAATACTCACAAAGGAGGGTGTATTCAGTCACTGGACTGATCAATGCTGAGTATAAGGATGTGATTACTACTTTAGTTCTTCATGATATTCCCTTGGCAATCATCTAGACTAAATAAAAGGATTTCTGACAACCATTGTTAGATGATGGTTAAAGCAGAGGGAACTATCAACTCAAGTCCCTAGGTCCCTGAGTGCATTTTTCTTTTGTAGTGATGTGTTGTCTATACAAAATGTTGACAGCAGTGTTGTCTGCTAAAAGTGATGATACATTTTTAGTACAGAAAGAACTTATTAAAGATAGTTCATCCTAGATGGTTTGGGTGTCATAGGGTGACTTAAAAACAACCTGTAGTTTGCAATCATCTGCAAATGTTGTTAGCTGGAGATCTTCGCTCTCTGCTTGGACATCTGAGAAGAAAACACCAAAAAGGGAGAGGTCAAAGCACTGAGCCCTGATGGACAATGCTGGTATCTTGTATAATTTCTCTGAAGAGGCACCTGCAGATTGAAATGTGTAAGTCTGTCATTCAGCCAATCTGTAGCCCACCCTACCACATATGAGTCGCATTTAGCTTCTGAAGGATGCCAGCATAGGGAATGGTGTCAAAGACATTGGCCAGGTCAAGTGATACCATGTGCACTGCATGGCCATCATCTTCATTCCCATAACCCTTTGAAGATGATTACTAGATTCAGTTGATAGGATATACTTTTCACAAAGTCAAACTGTTGGAGTCAAATTTAATATGATTCAAGATATCTCAGTTTATGAGGCCAGTTATAATACACTGCATGGCTTTGCAGATAAGGCTTGTAGGGCTGATAGGTCTGTAATCACCAGGGTCAATTGCAAGGCCACCCTTATGGAAGGGCATCAACGCTATAGTGTGCACCTTATCAGGGATCAAACCAGTAGCTAAATTTAGGTTAAACAGGTTAAATGGTGTGTCTGCTCTACTTGACAGAGGCACTGGGAACTAAGGTCGGGTGGCACGATGTCAGGGTAATCCTATGGGCTGGGCTTGTATAGGCTCCAGGGCCATTAGCCTAGTACACACCTATGAACCTATGAACCTATGCATGGGCATTGTCAGGTCCCAGGGAGGAAATATTTTTAACCTTGGTTAGCATGATTTTGCATGCTGCCATGCTCCATGCCACAAAAGGGTACACCAATGGATGACATACCATCACCCTGTGACCAAGACATAGTTGACCATTAACATGTGGGCAGGGATATAATGCAGGAGCTGGTGGACTCATGCCTTCCTTACATGGAATCAGGGGACATGAACAAATCCCAGTGAATATGAGCAATTATTTAGTAGTAACCATTTCCATTACAGAGACTTTTCAGTATTCAGCTGTGGACATGGTAGGGTAGCTACAGGTCTCAGCCTTCTAAGCCTGCACCAGTTCCCAGATGTGATGCTGATGCATGTAGAGCAATACATGGTTCCCTTGGACAAGCAGCAGTGTCAGTGACAAACAAGGTAGCACACTCACCTTTGGTGCCAGAAGACTAGTAGGCTGTGGGTTGTATTCTCACTCCATGGGATCCGCATACACTGCCCCTTGCATCACAGGCTACAGCACAGTGTGTGCCCAATGCACTTTACATCCTGCATCCCCTCCTATATGGTAATCCACATACCCTCTCTGTGCTCTCTTTGGAGTATACGTGTTGTCCTGCCTGTTTCCCATGGTGTGTGCTGCACCACACCAAAGGACTACAGCATATTATGCTTTTACATTGAAACACAGATTGAAGTTCTCCCCCCATCATGGGAAGAGCAGCTACTCTGCCTGCTTCCTGGGCCTTTCATGTTGGAACCCAGTGCCCAGTACCACAATATGTTGTATCTGTTCCCTTTGCCCTTAGTGCATTGGCCACCCTATCCCAACACAGTCTGCCTATCTCTCTTATGGTCACTGAGGGTTAGCATGTAGCAATCTCTATAGTGTAACAATTGTATGTGGCAGCCATGCTTCCAAGAGCTGTCCCTGCAAGGGTGGGGGGGGGTATATTACTGTCAATTTCCCTTTCTGGCAGTTTTCTCCATTATCATATGTGTTTTTTATCCTATCCTATCATTCTGTGTATCATGGTCACTCGCAGTGTAGTGACTGTGCTCTTTATCACATTAGAAAGGTGCTCATAGTGCAGCAATGATGTTAATGAGGTTTTGTCACATGACATTCTCTAAATCATGCCAATATCAGCCCTAATCCAAGCTATAAGACCTTGTCCATCTTATATACATGTACTACTGTGTTGTCCAGCTGCACTATTAAACATTCGCCTCAATCTATCCAGCTGTCCATGAAGGGAATGCTCAGGTATGTGGGTCACGTAAGATCTGCATGTTTGTAAAGCCTACCTGCCCAACTGTTGCCCTTACCCATGCTCCCATACATCAATGCAGTTTTTAGATTAACTGGAATTCCCCAGACTCCTGTTGTCACCCTTAAACTAAAGCTGAAGAGCAAGGAAAAAAAATACTTGAGTAGTAAAAAAAAAAAAAAATGAAAAAAAATATTCAAGACATTTAAATAGCCACATCTATTCAATAGCTTGAATAAATGAACACTAACATTGCATCAGTGCCAAATTGTGATCATGACTGAAAAGACAGTATTTTTCTTCTGTACTGATGTTCCTGCAGTTATGCCCATGACAACTCACATCCAGGGTGGCCACCATGGTCATCCCAACCCTAGCTACAGTTCTACCACACACAGAACTCAAACTATCATGCCTAATATTAACCTGCGGATCTAGGACTATTGAATCAAAGTTCAATAGTCCGAATCCACAATAATTGAACACACTTTAACGAAAGCACTTTCACCGAAAAAGCACTTTCGTTAAAGTGTGTTAAAAAAAAAAACATTACTTTTAAGTTTTTCCAGGGGGGCATGCACCCTCCACACCCCCCTGCTTAAATATCCTCACTCCAAGGTCGCACTACAGTGGGGAAAAGGGAATTATCCCTTATCCCACCTGTAGTGCGGTCTCCACAACAGGCATACTTATGCAAAAGTGCCTTTCAGTGAAAAGAACTTTTGCGCAAGTATGCCCGGCTGAATCTGTTTCGGTTATGTTGCCGTTCAGTGATCCATACGGATCCTTAACCTGCATCCTGTAGTGTCTGCTAAGGTTACCATACGTCTGGGTTTCCCCGGACATGTCCTCTTTTTTGGGCTCCTGTCTGGGCGGTTTTTGAAAATTCTGCGATTTGTCTGGGTTTTAAAACCTGGACAAATCGCAGAATTTTCAAAAACCAGACATCCCTAGTTCAGAGTCTTTCCTCCACTTTTTTTTTTTTTTTTTTGATTGGCTCATATACCGTTATATGAGCCAATCAAGAAATGGAGCTCTGCTCAATGCGGAACTGCTTGATGTTCTGCATTAAACAGAAGAGGGTCCGCTGTGCGTGTTTTTGATTGGTTGGTATACCAACATACAGGCCAATCAAAAATCCCGAAACACGGACCTTGGACCTTTTTTTTTTTTTTTGCTCTTCAACATAAGAGGGGAGCAAAAAAAAAAAAGGTCTTTAGTTTTAGTTCTACAAGAATAAAGATCTTTGCTCTTCAGCCCTAACAGGACGAAATAATATGTGCTGATACTACACCTCTTTTACATACAACCAACTATGGTAACCCTAGTGTCTGCAACATCTCGCATTGTGCCTCAGGCACCATTTCCTCTTCTTGACTTGACCTGGCAAGTGGTATGACCTCTGCAGCATCTAAGTTTGGCAGGCTACTGCATGGTGCAATAGGGATACTATGGTATGTTTGCTCCTACAGCACACACAGCACAGAAAATTCTTGCTGGGGATAGCTATGCATGTCCACTAAGTAAGAGTGATGCCTGGCACTCAGTTGCCAGACCAGTGAGTAATGCCATAGCTATCACTCACTCTGGCATCCAGTGCCAGCACAAGTATACTGATCTCAAGATGTGCCACCCTTACCTTCTCTACCAATAGAATGAAGAGTTAAGTGAGAGATGGCCTCCTTATCACAGTAAGCTTTCATTTATTGCGGAGTCATTCTGTACAGCAGGTATTAGGCATAGTCTCTTTCTGCTGTCATAGGTATGCTGTGTTGACAGTGTTGTTGTCTGTGTATGTTTTGCAGCAGAGGAGAATACTGAATAAAATACACATGCCTCCAGAGGGGTTAGGGCAGACTCTCCAGATGAATGAGTAAGTGTACTGAATTGCTTCCAGACTGTACCTTTGCATATCCTGTGTTACACAGTACTGACCAGTTTCTCCTTCCATATGAAGCTCTCCCCATTGCATAGGTCGTCAGTGCTAGCATGACTGCTATCCTTTTGATGGATGTGTAATTCTGATAATATCTATAACCACGACAGACATTCCTCACATTTCCATGTGTATGATAACATTACTTACACTTGTGAGGCTTATTTTTCCTTTGGCCTATTACACCATAGTTTTAGGCATGCTATTTGTGTTACTGCCTCAAACTGTCACACATATCCCTGCATTTGCCATACTGTGTATGAAAACTCCACACACCAGTTTTTCATAGCCGTGACACTTTTATTTGTTCAGCTGGTTTAATACACCACTGTATCATTGTCTGTTACATGTATAATGGTATCCCTCTATATACTATGTTAGTGTCCCATACACCGGTTACAGTGACACTGCATTCACATCCCTTGGTTATATCTTCAGTCATATCATATGTGCTCCCTAGCCATGATATAAACATTGCACATCTCACTGTTTTTTTCTCCCTCCAAAACCCGTGTTAATAAAGTGTACAACATCATACTGTACCATGATCCTTTTCCTGGTTTTACTCTTTTTTTTAATTGTGTTCCCTTGTTGTTTTGTTTTTCTCCATTTATTTTCAATTTTTCTGCAAGATCAACCATGAAGCAGGCAGTAGTGAGGTAGAGGCCATTGTGACCTATTGCAGTCACCACACTAACTGCTGAGTCCTCAGCAGTTCTCAGGCCAGCCTCTGTTCAGGGAGATGAAAATTGCCCTGTGGAGGCTGACCTGGAGGGCTTGCCAGTGACATCTGGTGTTAATTCTCTGTGGAGAGCATAGTTTTCTCATTAGAGAGTGGAATGGAGAGCCCTTTCTGGTCAGCAGATTGGAGGTATGCAGCTGGCCAGGACTGAGGTGGACTGGTACTTGATACTCATACTGACACCCTGCAATGCATCCTAATATGACTTCCTGAGTTGTGTAGCTGCCCTGCTCTATTCATCGGGCCACCAGCAGCAAAGCCACAGAGGTGACTGACTTCTTGATGGGTTTCCCTCTGGGATACATTGGCAGACTGTCTTAAACTAACCCAATCTCCCATCGTGATGTTTCAATTCCTTGTGTGTTTCTCACACTCTCATATTTGTTGCAAACCATGTGTCTGTCTGTTTCTCTCAGTTGTGGCCCCCTTTGTATCAGCACAGCTCCAGACATTGTCTGTGTTATATATGTCTGTCACCACTGCTGCCAACCACATACCCTCCTTCCTACCTATACCCTTCCCCTCTACTCATCTTCACAAAAAAAAAAAAAAAAAAAAAAAAAAAGAATCTCTGCAGAAGTAAAAGTCAGCTGAACAATTCCACATTAAAGAGATCTGAAACCAATGAAGAGGTTGTTGCTAGAAAACAACTTTATATTTCAGTGTTTCATTTACAAATTCAGTGCCTCTTACCCTTGAAGAATAAATTGCCTAGGTTACATTAAAAGAAATGGTAAGTTGGTATATTGCATTTACAAATTCAGTGCCTGTCACCCTTGAAGAATAAATTGCCTAGGTTACATTAAAAGAAATGGTAAGCTGGTATATTGCAATAGGGAATGGGTGGCAAGCTGAAAAACAGGTTCATAGTTACTAGGCATCTCATCCAAAGGAGGACATACTCAGGACTGCAGCACCCACCCCCTTCAAATACAAATCTACATGCTGTGGGAGTAGAACCTACAGCTCTTAGCATCAAGATGCAAGTATGCTACCTGCTGTACTAACACTGCTTTAAAATTCTATACCACAATAATGATACCATTTGCTAAACAAAACAGTTGCACATTTTAAGCAGACTTAGCATGAGCAGTGTAACCTTTGCTTCCCTTGAAGTTCAAAATTCCTTAGAAATGCACTTGAAAAAAAATTCCACCTGCTACATCTAACTAGGGCATTTCTCTCTCTCTCTCTCTCTCTCTCTCTCACTCTGCCTGTCTGTCTGTCTATCTCTCTCTCTCACACACACACACACACACACACACACACACACACACACACACACACACACACACACACACACACACACAAACACACACACACACACACACACATATCTCAACTTCTTAGTAAAATAAATCTGGACAAAGCCTAAAATAAACAGGGACAGATTATAAATATTGCTTTCATGAACTTTTAAAATGGCTAGAATAACAGGATTTGTGTTGGTATGTATTTTTCTAAAGGATATGACGTCTAGAACTATTTAGCAACTTCAGTTCTTTTTAGGAGGGATATGGGGCAAAAATCTGGACATTCTTCAAAAACCTGGACAGTTGAGGGGTATGCTACCTCCCTTTTATACACACACACACACACACACACACACACACACACACACACACACACACACACACACACACACACGCCCCAAACTAGGTACACATTTAGAAAGTTGCTAGAACAGGATTTGTGTTAGAATATATTTTCTGAAGGATATCAAGTCTGAAACTCAAATGCATGTCATTTATTTAGTAACTTTAATCCTTAGCTCATCCCAGTGATTTGTCAAAAACAGAATTTTTATGAGGAACAGACCAAAAATATAATGCAGAAATCTGGACATTCTGTGAAAATCTGTACAGTTGAGAGGTATGAGTCACACAGATTCTTCCCCCTACCTCCTTAGAAAGTGGATAGAACAATATGTTTTGCATTAGTATGCATTTTCTGAATGATATGAAGTCTAAAGCTCAAATGTCTGCTATTATTTTCTGAGGTCAGTCCTCAACGATTTGCCAGAAAACACACAATTTTATGAGAAAGAAACCAAAAATATGAGACAAAAATCTGGATAACTGCACAAAATGTTACAAGCACAAACATTTAAAACATTGTACCACACATTAATGAAATGTATAACACTGAATCCAAAGGCTGCAGAATACACTGCAGCTGAACTAAATCAATCACCATTACATAAAGGTGGAAAATCAACTGAACTGTCCAACTACCATCCTATTGCAATCTTATCACCCTTGTTCAAAATATTAGAGAGATGCATTCACTTCCAGTTGCAAAACTATCTCTTAACCAATAACCTCCTGTTTAACATTCAGCATGGATTCTGACCAAAACATAGTACTACTACTGCCCTGTTGTCCTTCACTAACACTGTTTATCAACATAGAAATGACTGCAAATTTGTATTCTCTTTCTTGACTTATCCAAAGCTTTCAATACTGTCTCTCATAGTAAACTTGTCACAGCGCTTTCAGATCTAAAATTTAGCCAGTCCTCACTTGCATGGTTCCAGGATTATGTGACAGGATGTCAGCAGGCAGGGAAATGGCAAGGCAATCTTTCTCCACTTCTACCAGTCACTCGGAGTATCACAGGGCTCTAACCTGGGTCCCCTCCTCTTCACCTTTTTTTTACTAACAATCTCCATACCTCTACTCTGCATGCATCCTTTGTCCGGTATGCAAATGACTCTGCTCTAAGATGTGCTGCCCCCACACTACGACAACTTCAAATAGCTACCCAGAAATCATTCTCTTCTATTAAATCTTGGCTAACTACTGTTCAGCTCATTCTTAATCCCAATAAAACTAAACTTAAGCTTTTTTCCCACAAGAATGCCTGACCCACCTTCAAAATCTCATCAGCAAACGATACAAATATTACTCCAATATCCAACACTAAACTTCTCAGTGTGATCACTATAGCCACTTGAGATTCGACAATCAAATAAACCAGTCAATAAAGAAAGTCCACAAAAAACTCAGACTTCTATACCAGAATAAACAATTTTTAGCAAGTGACACAAAAAAAACACCACTGCTAGAACTCACCTTGTCTCTACCCTCCTCTACGCATCTCCTATTTTCACCAATCTATGGAAATCAGAAATAACTAAACTCGACACCTGCTACAATAAAATCGCAAAGTTTGCCACTGAATCTATGTATAAGTCTCATCACTGCCTGGCATTAAGACAACTCAGTTGGTTAGAACTGCCTAACCTCTTAGCCTACAACCAGCTGGCAACAGCCTGTCAATTATTCTACCATCTAGACAAATCTCTACAGCTAACAACACAGCTGGAGAATCCCTGTACTCTAACTACATAGCTAAATTATGGAACTCTCTGCCCCTCAACATAAAAAACACAACGAGCACTGTCAAATTCAAAACGTTCTTTAAAATCCATCTATCTAATACATGGATATGCTCTTGTGCTAAACCTGGATAATAACAAACTATCTTTAAATACTAGGTTCCCTAGGAACAGTACTACAAAACTGCTGTAATTTTTTTTAGCTCTGTTGTTTTAAACTGCTTTTCAACCTTAATTGAACTCTGGCAATATCTACTGTAAAGAAAATGATGTATAAATCTTTGCAAACTGTAAAAATGCTGTACTGTCTCAATTTAATAATATGCTCTACTATATGTTCTATATCATTGTGCATAGGCATTCATTTTTTGTATGTATATATGCACTGTCTCTGTTATATTACTGCAGCTTTGTATAATCTCTGGATGTATTCATGCGGAGCTTTTCTCCCTGGACTTCCACTGAAAAAGGGCAGCTTGTCCAGTTGGAGTTACCCAGTAAACAAATGTAAAATAAAATAAAATAAATCTGCAGTGCTCTTGCACGTCACTACATGACTCCACCAATGGCAATAATGAATTACTAACATTTCTGTTCCTTTTTGACTTCTTGCTAGTTTGTATGTTTTCTTACCAACCGGGAATGTGCGTCCTAATGCCAGCAAATTCCAGAGATCCCAGCAATGCTATATTGGTTTCCTTAATTAGTTCTACTTTTAATATTTCATTATTTTTGAATGTGTGGTTTGCACTGTGATCACTGGAATACATTGATGTTAGAAGATTAATTAAAAAAAAAAAAAAAAAACAGATATTCAAACCCTGCACAGTAGAAATATTGTGAATATTGTGAATATGTGCCATATAAATAATGACAGGCTGTTTTGTATATTATATTAAAACTGTATAAGAATCAATTATTTTTAAAATAATCAAGCTGTCACACGTGGTAACCTTTAAAGCTACAGATTTAGCAATCTACCTCCATAAGGAAGAATAGTTGTGAGAACTGTGTGATATTGCACTGCCTATCTTAGATGTCCAAACCAAACTCTGATGGTGCCAAGCTCTATATGGGTGAATACAGCTTCCATTAGGCTTTCCTGTACATCTGCAGTAACTATTTTTAACAGTATGGCATAGTGTGAGACAAAAGTGGATACTACAGCACTTAAGTAAATAATTGTTCTTGTCATGGGTTATTTGTGTACTGCAGTGAAATATATTCTTCAGTTACTTTGTGTACAAAAGATTCTGTTTCCTTTGAAATGACAATCTTTAATCTAAAATCATTTCACTGTAGATTATGAAATTCAGCAAAATGCTTGGCTATTGAGGTATCAGAATAATTGTGTTTACTGTCATGCAGATACTGCATTATTCCAGGGTGGAGATTTCTACCTGTCTCACCAATATAAAAGTAACAGAAGAGCATGACTGAACCAAGCTTAATTCCAGTTTTCATTCACACAGCCTCAGTGCTAACAAAGAATAAGCCATGAAAAAAAATCATTCAGCTTTGCAAACATTACTAGTGTCCTGCTTCTAGCTCTTGTGCCTGAAATGTAGAATCAAGCTGATATGATTTTATAAACTGTGCTTTCTCACACAGTACGAGCTGTGATATTATTGCTAATGTGTCTAACTAAAACACATTGCACCCTCTCAGACTTGTCACATCCTCAGTAGTGTTATTTTATATAACGAAAAAGTTGTTGTTGTTGTGTCTTTCGGCTTATCCCTAGGGGTCGCTACAGCGGAACTCCGGCCCGCTAATGTATGGTAGTGGATTGTTACGTGCCAAGTTACCATCCTTGACGCACAACCTTCAACGAAGGCACGCCCATTCACGCATGCCTCCACACAGAAGACGCTCTAACTGAGAATCGAACGCGACAATGTCTTGCTGTGAGGCGACAACGCTACCGCAGCACCACTACTGCATATATAAAGAAAAAGTAAACCCTATAATTTGATGCACTTAAAATACAAATTAATGATTCTTTTACAGCACTGTATCTCTAGACATATGTGTTGATCAACAGGGGAGGACCAGGTTTAGCAAAATGGTTAAGGTCTTTACCTCACAGATACAAGATACAGGGTTTGGTTCTGACCTCAGGTTATTAGCTAGGCTTAAAACTATGCTTTAGAGCAGTTAGCCTAGTATTCACCTATGAACCTTGTCAGAGCAGATACTACTACTGAAGAAATATATACTTCATACATGAAATGTGGTATAAGATATACTTTATAAAATAAAATTTCTCTTAAGCTTTATTGGTTACTATACCTATAGATTTTAGAGACCCCCTCCTTACATTATATTGTTTAAGCAGGGAGTGGGCTATTCAGCCATTAGCATGTTATACTGAAGAGACGCATAAAAACATAATTCTGAGCACTAATCATTATATTTCTGAGGTATATAAGTGCATAAATGCAAAACTGCCCACTGCAACTCATACTGAGTTCAGCTCATTAAAAACTCACCTTCATAAGGTAAAATATGCATTTTTGTATAGGGTACAAGCCTTTATGCAATCTCCATGTGGGGTACTTAGCTCTAGCATCCCTCATGCTCATATATATATTAACTCCATGTATGCACATGTAGAAATAAAAGAAAGGTCTCTTTTATACTGTATAGTGATCTCCCTTAAACAGTGGGTCTTGATAAGCACTTTAAGAAGTCATTATGAAAAGTACAAAGTAGGGAAGTCAAAATTAAATAAACAACTCAAGCTATAACAAACACACAATTCATCATGCAAAAAATCCACAAAAACAAACAAAAATATAAAACATGTAACCAAAGCAATGATAAAATTAACAAAAACTAAAAGATCACATGCATTGCAAACACAAAACAAATCAACAAAACAGCAATATCTGGACATACAGCTGAAAACGTCAATGAAAACACTGGTAAAACAGCGACAAATACTTAAAAAAGTTTTAATATATGGAGTAAACGCTTTCACAGTAAAATTCCAAGAACTGCTTCATGATGTATATTAAAACTTTTTAAAAGTATTTGTCACTGTTTTACCAGTGTTTTCATTGACGTTTTCAGCTGTGTGTCCAGATATTGCTGTTTTGCTGAGTTACTTGTTTGTTCGTTATTATCTGGATTTATCTTCCTTCCCTGTACTTCTTTTTAGAAGACTCCTTGCAAACACAAAACAGCATAACAACAGATTAGAACAAAATGTGTCAGGTAAGTACCAAAAAAAAAAAAACAAAATAATTTCATTCAATTTTATGAGAAAGAGGGGATTCATAAAGGTTACCACAAAGTGTCCACTATATGTACATTTACTGCAACCATTTAATGCACAAGCATTATAGTAGGGCTGTTTTTAAATTCAGAATGTGTACACAAAGAGTGAATCAACTAGATGTAACAGAAACCACTGATGTTCATGGAAGTATAGCATAACTCATTTCTGACACTATGGGGGGGATTCAGTAATCCTCCGTGTAAGACTAACTCTTCCTCGGAAACGGCAGTCTAAGAGTATGATGTCAGCGTGCCATGCATATTCATGAGGGCGCACTGACTCAACTCCGCCCTCAACTCCAAGGCTAACACGGAGCATATAGGAGTGCAGGGGGCGTGTCAGATTGCTGAGCAGTCCAAATATCCACGCCCCTGCAAGTGCCTAAATCTGCAAATGTCAGCAGATATGAGCGAGTCCGCTCAAATGTGTATACCCCCAACACTACACTCCCCCACATTCAAAACCCCTGTACAAACGAAATAAAATGTAAAACAATTTTTTTTTTTATTATTCCCGATATAGCTGCCCGTATTTGCGCGTGTGTGAGCGGGTGTGCCCATTGCTTAGCTACAGTTAGCAGTTTAGACATCGAAGAGGATAATGAACCACTTATATGCAAATTAAGCCAAATAGCAATAGTGTAGTGGTAGAGCCTTCGCACAAAGCGGAAGCATTCTCGGTTCGAATCCCACCACTCCCCTTTCCATTTTCTGTAAGAAATCTGTGCATAAAAATAATTCCTGACATTTACCTTTTAAATTTTATTAAAATGCATTGAAATGGCCTATGTAGTAGTGAACAATATTCTAAATATATATAAGAAGGTGAAACGGTCATGCATACTAATGAATGCATAAGTAACCTATCTTAAGTAATGTGAAGCACTGCTAAGCAACGTTTACCAGTATTAAGCACATTTAAGAATAACTGCCCATAGCTAAGCACTGCTTTAACTAGCGCAATGGCTTTGTGCGTAGCTGCGCATCACGCCAACTAGCGCAAACAAAACATGTTTGCGTGGAGCTGTGCACCGTGCCAACTAGTGCAATGTTGGGCAACGTAGAGCAACGTAGAGCAACGTTGGGCAAAGTTGAGCACAGTCGGCTGAACACAGCCACACCTCCTAGCCGGTCAGGCCAGTAGTAAAATAAAAAGCAATGACAGGCCTCGAACCCAGGATACTGTGCACCATAATCACAGTACTGAACCACTAAGCCATGACAGCTTTTGCTGTTCATGCACTGTCAACATACATATACATATTAATCAAAGTTTACTCAGTGCTAAGCAGGTGTGCACTCAGCTGAGATTTTTCAAAACTGGCCAATCACAAATAAGTGTGAGAAATGAGGCATATTTAAGCTCCATAGGCGGGAATAATTGCCATAACTGGTTGTAGCTCCCATCTGCAGTCAGAATGGCCGGTGCTGGAGAGAGCTCTCATTTTCGAGTGCAACGGTGGGGCATTGAGGAGTCAAAAGTGATGGTTTGGCTCCTTGTCCATCATCATGATGCAAGACTCCTGCAGGGCCAGTTCCAAGGCACTGAGTACAAAGCGGAAGCCTGGAACCGTCTAGCACATGATCTCACCAGTGCCACAGGCATCCCTCGGACTGGTGAGTAGGTCAGACACCACCATGCAGACCCGAAGAGACGCAAGCAGGACCAACTGAACCAATGGATATAGGAGGCCCGTGGGAATGATAATGCCCCACTACTGAGTAGGTAGCCATGGAATGGAGTATGTAAGAGTTGCTATTGTAGTGTATATTATGAATAGGTATGTCTCAATATCCCTTCATTTACTTCACAGCTGCAGGTGTCCGTGCTGCAAATCAGCAAGCCTATGCAGATAGGCTGCTAAGGCTGCGCCACCAAGCAGGTTAGTAATTATTCTGCATGTATTGTTATATAAAATAAGTGAGAGAGCCTGAAAAAAAGTGTTGTAGCCCAATAATAAAGGTATAAAAGGTCCTGAATAATATATATGCATGTACTGTTATATAAAATAAGTGAGAGAGCCTGAAAAAGAGTGTTGTAACCCTTTAATAAAGGTATAATAATTCCTGAATAATTTCTCTGCATGTACTGTTATATAATATAAGTGAGAGAGCCTGAAAAAGAGTGTTGTAACCCATTAATAAAGGTATAATACGTCTTGAATAAGTCTTCTGCATGCACTGTAATATCAAATAAATGAGAGAGCCTCTAGAAAAGTGTGTAATGTAATTAATAAAGGTATAATTCCTGTAGTGTGTCCGTGTCACTTACTTCGAAATGTTGTTGTACTCTTGCATTATATAAATAGTACTGTTGTATTAAGTGCTGTCAACCCACAGTTGGGCAGGCCCATATAAAGTGGATGAAGGGAGTGCCAGTAGCTGTGAAGCATATATACAGTCCTCAACTGTTGGTTAATGGCTGGCATGCATAGGTAAATCTTGCACATGAGTAGCTTGTTAATGTGTTCCCCAGAAATGTCAGTGTGCTGCTAGAAATGTAGGGGGCTGTAGAAATATAACTGATAATGTCACCTGAACACATCCAGATATCTAGATATATAAATAAAAAAATACATAAATACGTAGCAGTAACATCTGCATCCTGGACAGTTTGTATGTCAGATACAGGTCAGGTATATAAGGAACTAGCCAAACCCATTTCACAACGTAATGGACTTTGCCTAGTGTAATAATACATGTAGGAGATATACACCTGCAGTCAGTAGGAATGTAGTGTAAACTATAAGTACATATAACATGTTAATGGAGGTATCTTTTTACACCCTACTGTATGTGCATAAACAATGCAATTCCACACCTCAATGGGTATGTCTAATCTCAAAACATTTGTTGGGACATATGTCCTATTGGTTTATAAATATCTGCATTTACTTTGATGCATGTGCCCTGTTCAAATACCACAATCTTGGTGGCCTGTTGCCACTAATCAATGCTGCATGCTGTTGGAATGTCCTCTGTTGTTCTATATATGCATGTGTTATGCTTGCTGTTCAACTGTTGGAACTCTGGTGTGTTGAGTTAATGGGAATATTACTGCATGCTGTTACAACTAATTTGGAATGCTGTTGGCTGTTACCAACCCATATTGTCATTAAATCCTCCTAAACATAGAATGTATGGGATGGCCGGTCCCAGCGGACGCACCTGTCCCACCTCAGCTGGTGATGGCACCTGGCACCTCCTCCTCCAATGGCTCTGTGCCACCTCCGAGTGGAAGCGCTGAAGGGGATGGGGCTCTTCCCCCCCGTGCAAGCGTGGCCGGAGGAGGGCCACCTATCACCCTCCGAAAGGTACAGGCTGTGGTGCGTAGGCAGATCCAGCGTTCAGTCACTGATCCTCTACGCCAGCTCGAGGCAAGAGTGGCGTGACTCACGGGTGAGCCTGCCCCTCCTACGTAGCCCCCAGCCTCTGGGCTGTGAAGCTGCAGTGGTGACTGCCCATGGGTGGGGATCTCAGTTCCACTGTTGCCATCTGTGGGCTCATGGGCTTGTGATTTCCAAACATCCTTCCCCGTCAATGGTGTTCACCCACCCCATGTGTCATATTCTGCCCCTGTATGCATCTTGTTTGTCTTGTCTGTTTACCTCCCCAAATATACCTACTTCCCCTACCCCACATTCCACTCTCACCTGAAAAAAAATGGGCAATCTGCTCCCACAAAAAAATTACGCCCCATACATAGTTGCCCATTTTGCAAACATGTCCGCTGGACAGATAAACTGATATTTAATTGGCAGTACAACATTCTTTGTTGTCCTCACCCCTCTCTCAGGGGTTGAAGGTTTCAAAATTCCCTCCAAATTTCTAGTATATGCACAGCTGTTGCTGTTAAAGAAATGGGCAGCTATGGACCTTCCCTACACCCATCCTACACATCCCTAGCTGTTTTCCCTACTGTCTTACCCTCTTTGTACCCCTTTTTCACCACTTTCCTATCTCCCCATTTTCTTTTCTTTCAAAGAAATTAGCGCGGGGGTTAGCAGGTGTAAGCACTTTTAAGCAGTAGTTAGCGGGTTTGTGCGAGTGTGCGCACGTATGCGCTTAGCTAAGTATTGCTAAGCGTCATGCAAACCCGTGCAAACCCGCTTACAACTGCTTAAAACTGCCTTGGTCAACCTGCATGTGAGGGCCCTTGTTCTGCTCAGCAGCAAAATAAAACACCACTGCTAGTCTTGAACCCCGGACCGTGGACACACTAAACTGCATGAAGTACCACTAAGCCACAGTAGATATATAGCAGGTTGTTGCTGAAATATATATATCATGCATCAGAATGAGTGAATGTAAAGGAAAGATAGGAATGCCATAACACAAAACCTGTTCTGTGGAACTTTACCAGCAGTTGTGGAATTGCATTACATGACTGTGATAACAGAACCAGCCATTCTATCAGTAAATAATGTTACAGCAGCACTTTACAACCCACACACAGTATCATAGCAGGACAATCCCCACCCAAACGTACAAAATACCTGTGTGTTTAGGGTCCAGCAAGGATGTAGGTAGGCATAGTCAGTACAGGAATTGTCCAGTTTTCATGAGCATCCTGTGATAATGTCAACAAAATAAAAAGCACAAACTGTGCAGAAGTGAGTACATTAATATCCACAGTATAGCAGTACCCAAACAGTTCATGTGCCAAATGAAAACATCTCGATAACTACGTATGTATGGCAGCTAATTGTATAAATAGAAAAGAAACTACATACTCACATGTATCTTGTGTTAGCATTTATAGGGGTGAGTACAATTTTACACTGTCAACTGTGTACTGGAAGTGGCAACATTCAGGTCTGAGTACAACATTCAAATCACTAGCTACACCCCTAGCATCAGTTAGAAGAAGTATACCAACCTTCTGACTTACACAACGGTGTCCACAGCAAACAAGCATGGTCCTCACTTTGGAAATCTGAAAGGGCTACGCCTACCTGACTTAGCAATTTATAGCACTGGGTTGCTATGACAGTGAGTACTGCAAGCACCACACAGCAGGCTGCATGCAATTGCCAAATGGTAATGCATACTGTGGCCTATAATGCAGTCTCCAGATGACACACACATCCTCGTCAAGGGTATCATACAGACAGATACCTGTTGTCAAACCCATGCTGTAAAGCTATAAGCCAAACTAAGCATAGTCATCCACCTTTATGGAACATATTATCCCCACAGTACCACATAGGTAGTAGCCACCAACATGATGAACAGGTACCGATGTGTACATGCAACCAAGTGTTACGTCATCTTTCCTTTGATAATCACATTTCCAAAGGTATTTTGAAATCCCTCGGTGGATCACATAATTAATAAGGGGTCTGCATGCATATCCACAAAGGTTGTTGTACACCTATAATGAATAGTCATCATTGACAGACTTTGCTGCGTTTGAACAGGTCTGACATATACCTCGGCCACAAACCCTCACTCACACATTTCAAAAGAAACCGTAATGAGTGTGCGTGACATGGATGACCTAGGCCAGGGATCACTGCAGTGGCTGACCTTGTCACAAGCATACAGATGTGACCTAAGGTCTGGGAAGCAGCAGCACAGTCTGGAAAAGAAGACAGCTGTGTGCTTGGAGAAAGCAGGGTTCCCACACATGCAATAATAGAGGTAACATGTACATATATGTATTTGCCACACAGCTAGCTCACATGTGCAATGCATACTGATATGTCATACAGTAGTAAAAGCAAAACCCACAACATATTGACCAACAGTGTCACACACATACAGCACACACTCACCAAGTGCAGGATTTAAATCTCTACCTAACTACTTCATGATACTAAAGGAGTACGCATTAACACGACGCGCTATACACATTACTGGGAGGTATCTTTCCACAGGTATATTTGTAGGACGGTGACATCATCAGACTTGACAAAGATAAGTATACCACTTGTAAGATGTTCTACTACTCTACAAAAAGGTTGCTCCTCTACAAGGTAATTGCACACAAACACACTCACACTTGTCAAGTGCAGAATTCAAACCCCTACCTAACTACTTCATGATACTAGAGGAGTACGCATTAACACAACAAGCTATACACATTACTGGGAGTTCTCTTTTCCACAGGTATATTTGTAGGATGGTGACATCATCAGACCTGACAAAGATTAGTTTACCACTTTTAAAGTGTTTTACTACTCTCCAAAAAGGTTTATTTTTCCGAAGGAGACCACACACAAACACTTGTCAAGTGCAGGATTCAAACCTTACCTAATTACTTCATGATACTAGAGGAGTACACATTAACATGATGCGCTATACACATTACTGGGAGTTCTCTTTTCCACAGGTATATTTGTAGGATGGTGACATCATCAGACCTGACAAAGATTAGTTTACCACTTTTAAGGTATTTACTACTCTCCAAAAAGGTGGCTCCTTCTCAAGGAGACCACACACAAACTTGTCAAGTGCAGGATTCAAACCCCTACCTAACTACTTCATAATACTAGAGAAGTACGCATTAACACGACGCGCTATACACATTACTGGGAGTTCTCTTTTCCACAGGTATATTTGTAGGATGGTGACATCATCAGACCTGACAAAGATTAGTTTACCACTTTTAAGGTGGTTTACTACTCTCCAAAAAGGTTGCTCCTTCTCAAGGAGACCACACACAAACACACACACTTGTCAAGTGCAGGATTCACACCCCTACCTAACTACTTCATGATACTAGAGGAGTATGCATTAACACGACGCACTATACACATTACTGGGAGGTCTCTTTTCCACAGGTATATTTGTAGGATGGTGACATCATCAGACCTGACAAAGATTAGTTTACCACTATTAAGGTGTTTTACTACTCTCCAAAAAGGTTGCTTCTTCTCAAGGAGACCACACACAACCATACTTGTCAAATGCAGGATTCAACCCCCTACCTGCCTACTTCATGAAACTACAGGAGTACGCATTTACACAACGCACTATACACACATTACTGTGAGTTATCCTTTCCACAGGTATATTTGTAGGATGGTGACATCATCAGACTATACAAAGTGGGTTACATTAGGTGACATTAGGTGGGCTACATTGAAGGAATGTCTAAACACTTTGGCCATATGATCATCAAGGGGAAGTTTACTATCTACCTGTGTCCCCAGGGCCATAATGACTTTCTCCGTACATACTGGATTACCACCTATGTGGTAATTTGTGTGCACTTTGTTTTACCCAAAAGGGATGACTATGCATTCTTTGCCATTCAGCTTGAGGGCATTGTTTTGACACCAGGTATCTGTCTCTGTAAGACACTTCTGGAGGATGTCTGTGTCAGCCGTACAGTCGATTATGGACCACAGTTACCAGTCATCTCCAAACCTGTATAGCCATACACCTCCCATGCTTGCCTGTACCTCTGAGCAGTATCTACTGAACAGGTGGGGTCCCAGGACCAAGACCTGTGGGATGCCATTTGTGACTGGCTTAGAGTTGGACATGGCACCCGCAACTCTGAACATGTGTGTTTGATCTGTGAGCCACTTGGCCACCCATCCTGTGACATAGCTGTTAATGTTACGCTTGTCCATGATGACAGAGTGGGGAATGGTGTAGAAAGTCCTTAGTGAGGTCCAGGTGGGCTGTATGGACTACTTTCACCTCCATCTATGTCCTTGGTAACTGTTTGAAATAAGTCAACTACGTTTAGGAGCCAGGATCTGCCTTTAACAAGGCGAAGTTGTGTAGAGTCCAGTGTCTGGAGGTCTCCAATGTCTCAGTTTATGGGTTCCATGACAATTTGCTCAATAGCTCTGTAGACCAGGCTGAGTAGACATATTGGCCAATGGTTTCCAGGTTCTGTTGTGGCACCCCCTTTGTGGAGCTGGATGACTGTTAGTGTATGCCATTCTTTGGGTACATAGCCTGTGGTATGCTTGAGTCTGGACAGTGAATTTAGGTGAGGGTGTAGTTCCTTTTGGGCCTTGTGTAAGATGCAGCCTGGGACACCATCCAGTCCCATTGATGCTGTGTTCTTAACTTTGGTGAGGGCTGTCTTTACCTGCATGTCCATGATGTCTGGGGCTCTGCATCCTTCTGTGATGGACACAGGCACTTTTGGGGGTGATGGGGGGGAGTTTACACTGAACTTGTCCCCCTGGATGTGGGCAATGAATGTTGGTTCGGTGTATTTCTTTCCATTTTTCAGTAGCTGACAGCACATTTGGAAGTTGACACCTACATGTCTGGTATAGCTACTGAAGGCTTTGTGGTTGTTATTTTTACATTCCTTGCCTATTTGTCTTTAGAAACTGTTCTTGGATTATTTTATGAGCGATCATTGTTTCTTCCTGATAATGATCAGTGATGCCTTTCCTTTAGTGAACTTGGCTCTATCATGTGTTCGTTTCCTCCTTCTGTTGTCTAGCTTATTTATCACTAACTACCACCTGATTGTTGTCCTATTTTTGGAGGAGTGCATCTTGGTTTTATTTGTGATGTCTCATTCCATGCATCCCTGTAGATGCTCATAGGATGCACTTGTAAATGATTCTGCAGATTGTATACCATTATCCTATAGCAAGAGGTCTTTGGAACGTTCCACTTTGGTCTTGCGAAGTGTGCAGTTTGCTTTTGCAAATGTCTTCACAGTGGTTTCACTGACTGGGTGGGGGGGCGGGATGTGGATGTCCAGTGTGATTACTTAATGATCTGATATTACCAGCGAGGGGTTTATCTCTGTTGTGGAACACTGGTACCCCATGTTGAAGATGATAATGCCCAGTATGTTGTCTCCTCTAGTGGGCATGGTGACAGCTGTTCCAGGGTGTTAGAGTTTTTAAACTCTAGGAAACATTGGGCAAAGGACGTTGTACACGAGTAATTCCCCCACTCAATGTTTGGGTAGTTGTAATCTCCTCATATAATGGTGTTTGATAGGACCTTTATATTTTCCACTGTTCTCAAGAATACTGAGTGAGGTTCCTGAGACAAGGTACGTGATCTGTAGCAGGCTACAATCTGATGAGCAGCTTTGCCCAATGTTAGTTGCACTTGCATTGTCTCCAAGGCCTCATGCTGTGCCATTAACCTGAAGGTGTGGGTATCCATAAGGTAAATGGGTACACCCCTTCCTTTTGTATTTCCCTCATGGTTTTGGGTCCGAAGGTCAGAGGGATTGTGAGTGTTTTATGTGGAGCATATCCAACAGTTCTGTGTTTGACATAGTATGTTAGGCAGTGAACACCTCTGAGTAGGCGATATGCAAGGGAGTACGGATGGAGCATTTTGTGATGGTCTGTGTATGGCATGTATTTCAGGCCACTAATGCTCTTTGTGAGGTATTGCTGCTGGCTTTCCAGTTGTTGTAGTTGTCTTGTGAGGTACATAGCAAAAGTGGCATTGTACTCTATTATAGTTCTAGTGAGTGATGAGTAGAGGGGAACAATGTCCTCTTCTATTCTGCATGGGACACATTTTGTGATGAGGTGTGCCACATAGGAGGGTTTCCTGACTACTGTGGGAATGTGATTATCACAGTTGTGTCCACTGTCCACCTGTGACCCAAGGTGTCTTGTCACACTTTCAGTGTGAAGTATACTACCACCTATGTTGTAGTTCTTGGCTACAGAGTTTTTAACAAAGGGGATGACAATGCACCTTTTGGCACTGAGCTAGAGCCCATGGCTTTGACAACAGCCATCTGTCTCAGTGTGGCCCTTTTGTAGGATGTCCACATCTTTAGTGTTTACAATTATGGCTCCTAATTTGTAGTCCTCTGGATACTTCAGTAGCCACAGACCTTTCATGTTAAGGTTTACTTCAGGGAAGTAGATACTACACAGCCTGGGAAGTTATCTGATCCCATAGCTACTGTGATACTGGCTTTGGAGAGTGTTTTTTACCTGTGCAGCCATGATGACAGCAACTTTGCAGTCTTCCATTATAGAGATGTGCTCTTTCATGGGTGAGAGGGAGGTAAAGTTAACACTGATCCTATCTGCCAGGATGTTGGCAATATCAGTTGGCTCTGTACATTTAGTGCCATTGAGCTGTAACTCAGAACAGATCTGAGTGTACCCATGACATGGACCTGTCTTTTGGGCAGAGATCTCCTGAGTAGACAGTATGCAACAGAGTACAGATTGGGTTACATTCAGTCTTGTTGCATGGGGCAACTATTTGAGGCCAGTAATCCTCTTGTTAAGGTACTTCATTGGTCTTTCTAGCTGCTGAACGTGCCTAGTCAGATTCATCGCAAGTGTGTTGTGGTACTCTTTGACAGGTCTGATGACTGCTGAGTAGTGAGAACCTCCTTTGACCTACATGCACAGACCTTGGCAGTTTGTGTGAACACATAGCATGATTTTCTGACCACTTTGTGAATGTGTTTCTGGAAGTAGAGATGACTATCCACATTTGTCCATAGATCCCTTATTATCACATCCGTATTTAGCCTAAGTGTGTGAGCATGCCCAGTATGACCTTTCAGTATGTTGCTGCCTGACATTTGCTTCGTTTCATGCCCAGTATGACCTTTCAGTGTGATGCTGAATGAAATCCACTACATTTGTTGGAGTGTGTGAGCACGCCCGGTATAGACATTTATACTATATGTGCATGGAAAATCAAGTTGTATTTTTACAGCAGGGCTCACCTTTGTGTCATAGATCAACAGGGATCATACTGTGCCTGCAGGGCTTCCATGAGACACTTTGCATAGACCTATCAACATTTCTACATACGGGGGGACAGCTATTATTTGTACATTTCTACCCGGGGGCACACCTGATTGTTGCTGTGGGTGTATATAGGATGTGGGTTTCACCTGACATTTATACACATTTGCTATGCCTGCACTGCTATGTATGGGACACCATTTCAGTCTGTACTGTTGCCTATCGTACTGGCTTGAGGCATACTACTGTACTACAGATCTTAGCGTCCAATGTCACGTATATTAGATTGCGACTTCATAGCCTACACAACCCACATCACACCACCTGGCCTGATGTTCTCTGTCTGCATAGGCATGTGGGGGAGGTTACTCATTTGCCTCTTTAGGGGCATGATACAGCATTTCATTGTGTTTTCATTCGTGTACAATTGTCCTGCTGTGTCTGTGCCACTGAAATGCTATCATGGCTTAGTGGTTCAGTACTGTGACTATAGTGCACAGTATCCTGGGTTCGAGCCCTGTCACTGCTTTTTATTTTCATGCTGGACAGACCAGACTGTTTAAGGAACAGTAAAGCAGATATGAGCATGTTTAACTGACTTTGCTCAACTTTGCCCGACCTTGCCCAACATTGCTCAACGTTGCCCGATGTTGCGCTAGTTAGCATGAGCAATTTTGTTTACATATACTAGATACTGGTAAAAGCTGCTTTGCACTGCTTTATATTGCTTAAAACATGGCAATCATGCCTCAGGTGGTGCTGCAGGGCTGCCTATGTCAGATGCACATACTACACTCCCTATACATGTTTGGAAACAGGTAGTGTCAAGTTAGGCATCCCTTTTATTTTATGTGCGAGTCAGAGAGAGGTATCATTTCCAGGGTTCCTACTGAGCCAGTGTATGTGCTATGCATTGCCTCTTTGCCAAGGCCAAGGCATACTGGGCATGCCTCCTTCTGCCTACTGGGGCAGGCTCAGGTTGTTCCTCCTCTGAGTCACGCTGTGCCTGTGCAGGCCTTGGCAATGGTGGGGGGCTGTTTGGCCCTGCACCATGCTGTTCCTGCTGCAGCTGTTTTTGCAGGATCATATTGTGTAGCATGGCACATACCATGACAATTTGGGTACATTTAGTTGGTGAGTACTGCAAGGCTCCACCAGATGTGTCCAGGCACCAGAACCGTGACTTGAGCATCCCAAACATACGCTTGATTACATTTCGTGTTTGTGCGTGTGCCTCATTATGGAGTCCTTGTTCAGGTGTGTGTGCATTTCTGATGGGTGTCATCAGCCACGGCTCCAGTGCGTATCCAGCATTCCCCACTAGGTGACCATCAGGGATGTCCCCATTGGCAAATGTCTGGTACAGCTGCGACAGATGCCAGATATGGGAATCGTGGTAGCTTCCAGGGCAGCCAGCACACACATTCAGTATTATGCCCTGGGCATCGCACACATCCTGGCAGTTGATGGAGTGGAAGCCCTTGCGGTTGATGTAGGCCCTACCCCGCTCACCAGCTGGTGCTTTGATGTGTATGTGCGTGCAGTCAATTGCACCCACTATCTCAGGGTATTCTGCTATTTGATGGAAGAGACGCATATTGCTGGCCAATACCTCATGGGAATTGGGGAAATATATATGATCACCGACATGTGCTGACTTGGTATTCAGGAACTGGTGCAGTACCCCGGATGCTGATGCCTGTGAAATCCCCATCATATCACTAGTTGGTCTCTGGAAGGTACCTGTTGCTAGTATTCTAAGGCCAACACATACCTTGGTTTCCACTGGGATGGGTTCCCCTCTGTTGGTTCTGTGTGTGAGGCGTGGCCTGCACAGCTCAACAATTTGCTGCAGGAGCTCTCTGTCTACTCTATAGCGCTCCACTATCTCAAGCTCATGTAGCCCCTGGTAGGTTACCCTGGGTCTGTACACTCTTCTCCGTCTCCTCACTGTTGGTTGCTCAGCAGCATTCGCAATGGCACCACAATCAGCATCTTGCACATCTTGCCTTATAACAGCAATGGCAGCCCCTAACATTTTTTGGTCTCAGTTAAGCTTTTTTAGTTTTCACTTCTCTTTGTAGAGTGCAGTGTTGCAGTGTTTCTGAGAAAAACATGGGGGAATGTTTGCAGAGTTTTAAGTGCTGGGCTGGGCTGGACTAGTGTACTGCCTGTGTAATTGGCTGATTCTGGTTGATTTCACCTGGCAGCTCTGCTAGTTCTCCTTGATTAACTTCCTACTACTTCTTTTCCTTCCTTTTCCCTTTCTGTTTCCACAGGGGGCAGCGTCGCACAAACAAGCGCAAACACGTGCACACGAGCGCACACGCACGCACACAGGCTTACACAAGCTTACACAGGCTTAGGCGGGTGCACATTTATGTATACAGGCTTAGACAGCCTTACACAGGCTTACACGGGCGCACACATGCACACACAGGCTTAGACAGGTTTACAGGCATGCCCACGCGCACACACGGTGTAAGCAGCTTTGCAAGAAACTTTAGTGATAGCCACGGCGTACACCTTCGGTTTCTGGGTTTCAGTTTAGACAACTGTAGACACACCTCTTCCAGTCCTGAGTAACTCACAGCAAACACATGCCACTCTGCTCCAATAAGCTTACAGACTTTTTGATATATACCCCCTCATGATGTCACCTATCTTCTACTCTGTTACTCCCCTAATCCTACTCTTACACTCTAGGGACATGGTTCACATGGCAGGGAAAATTGGGATTCACTATCCTTATACTCATTTGCATAGGATTGCCTACTAATGCTTGGTTACATCTCTCAGACTGAGCTTCCCCCCTTAGCAACCACTACTCAGTAGCCATGTTGTCTTCAGCCTGCCATTCACCTGCATGGCAGATGAATATTTTGAATAAAATCCCTATTTGTGGCTTTTATTTTTTGTTTTTCTGGTTTTTAGTGCACCGCACATCTGCGCGGCTCTGAGCTATGCTTAAACATCGGAGATCGAGGAAAAAAAAATATTTTTTATTATTTTTCAACAGATAAAAATGCCAATGGCCGTATATTTGGCCATTGGCATGCTTCCTTAACTGGATGCATCCTTTATTTGGAGCTGTCATTGCTCCGTTTTGCTATTTGCAGAACGGTACTCAGTTGCCAACCGAGTACATTTCTGCAGATAACACTACTCTTACTCGGACAGGTTAGTGTTTCCTGGATCGCAAATTTACCTCATTTGCATAGCTTTCAGCAGCAAATGAGGTAATTTGCATAAACTAACACTGTCCGTGCAAGAGTCATTTTAGGAGCTCTCTTGCATGCCCCTGCTGGCTGTTCCTGGATCGCTCGGCAGACATGTTGGTTGGCTGGAGTCTTACTCTACTCTTAGACTCTGTGCAAGCCTTTGTGAATCCGGCCCTATAACTTTTACAGATTACAAGCATTTTTTCGAAACGAGGTACTGCTGAAGGTTTTATTTTGATTTGCTGCTGTAGATGCTAATTACATACAGCAATATCACATAAATATGGTTTAGAAACTTTTAGTTTTTTAAACATAAACTTAGGATTCAAAATTAGTGAATAACAACTTGGACCTATTGTTGGAAATGATTTATTTTAAAGAAGAATTTTTTTTTTATGTTTTTTTTTTATGTTTACTGAAATCATGTTTCACAGCACCAGAAAAGAGACACACATGGGAGCAGCTATGGCCCCCTCCCATACTGATATAGTGTTAGCCAAGTGGGATTAATCAGATAAGAAAGCATTTCATAACAATGCAGTCATGTATGTACTTTGTACAGGAGATCTTTTCTATATTGTGGCATAACACAATATACAAAAGATCTCCTGTACAAAGTACATACATGACTGCATTGTATATTGTGGCATAACACAATATACACAAGATCTCCTGTACAAAGTACATACATGACTGCATTGTATATTGTGGCATAACACAATATACAAAAGATCTCCTGTACAAAGTACATACATGACTGCATTGTATATTGTGGCATAGAACAATATACAAAAGATCTCCTGTACAAAGTACATACATGACTGCATTGTATATTGTGGCATAGCACAATATACAAAAGATCTCCTGTACAAAGTACATACATGACTGCATTGTATATTGTGGCATAGCACAATATACAAAGATCTCCTGTACAAAGTACATACATGACTGCATTGTATATTGTGGCATAGCAATATACAAAAGATCTCCTGTACAAAGTACATACATGACTGCATTGTATATTGTGGCATAGCACAATATACAAAAGATCTCCTGTACAAAGTACATACATGACTGCATTGTATATTGTGGCATAGCACAATTTCAGATTTTTTATGGCTTTATAGGTTATCATTACTGCTGATTTTCTGTTTTTTTTTTGTTCTGAAATTTATTTGTATTCTGTGAATTGTTTAGCTGTAACTATTACTAAGATGATAGTGGAGAAATATGTAATGGATTGTACAGAAAACCTTTCCAAGTTAATTCATATTTGTGTTAGAAGAAATACTTTCACAGTAACATAGTTAAATCACAAATTTCAAAGGCTTCTAGATATACTACAAATAACAAAGAATGTGACAAAGGGAATTATTTAGAGAAAAATGATGCTGAGAAAGTCATTAGTAGGAATTATTTTTTTTATTCCACAACACTGGTGTGACTGACACTAGTCTGTTGTTTTCTGAATGGGTGGTAACAAAAGTGATAAAAGAAATATTGATAAGTTTGTCAATATTGTGAAACACACTATTGACAGCAGCAGCACTGATTTCTAAATAGTTGGGTATTTTAATGACAAATTCAAATTAGCTAGAGAGAGCATGAAATAAACATTCAAGATTCCAGCATTCATAAAGATGTGTCAGATATGCAGAATGGTACTTTCAAGTGCAGTAAATGTAAGTACTATAGATATACTTCTATTGTATCACATGTTTATTCCCATATCATAAACAAATGATGGAACCCACACTTTAGTAAAGGGCAAAGAACAAACCAAGTAAAAAACAAACAACACACCTGTTGTCTCTTCTGTATTATTTTTTTTACTTTGGCTTTTGTCTACCCTATTATTAAAATAACTTTCAGTGTTGATGGTATTTTAAAACACAATCAGTGTTATATATTGTCACATACAGTTTGTTCCTCTTTTTGCTTGGATTCATAAAGTGGCCTGAAACACCAGAGGATTGGAATTCAATAAAAGCCTAAAATTGTCAGATAGACTGTTTGCTTCTTTAAGCTCCCCTGTGTGAGCCAGTGATCCTCACTCATGATATTTACATACATTTTAATTGCCCATATCGTACAGAGAACAAAAGAAGCACAATCCATTACAAAATAAACATGTTGTTTTTACTGATGTGTCACAGGTGTAACTCATTGTAAGCCTTTTAGTTTAAGCACCTGGGCTTCAGACCAATTTTACATTAGGAAGGTTTGTGGTCTGCACTGTAGTGGCAGAACAGGTAGCTTACATCCTTCTAAGTTGGGAACTGCTGATTGAGGGCTCAGTGTCTGTTATTCTAAAAGTGTATTAATTCTGGTTTAAGCACTTGGGCTTGAGGCCAGTTATTTTACATTAAGAGGGTTCGTGTTCTGCACTCTTGTGGGAGGAGAGGCTGGACTCTGTCCTTCTGAGCTGGGAATTTCTAGTTAAAGCTTATAGTGCCTATATATTTGAACTGCTTCTTACTGAAATTGGTACACCTCGTTTGCTGTAGCATAGACTAGATCCAGGCCTGCTGAATCTAGCTTTGTTTGTATAACTTGAGCACTAATCCAGGCATTCTTTAAAGTATTCAGTTGTATTTATTACTGCTGGTAGTAACTTGATTAAAGTGTAGCTATCATTTCTAAGTCTTTTGGATTAAGCACTTGGGCTTCAGACCAGTTGTTTTACATTAGGAAGGTTTGTGGCCTGCACTGTGGTGGCAGGACAGGTAGCTTACATCCTTCTAAGTTGGGAACTGCTGATTGAGAGCTCAGTGTCTGTTATTCTAAAAGTGTATTAGTTCTGGTTTAAGCACTTGTGCTTCAGGCCAGTTATTTTACGTTAAGAAGGATTGCGGTCTGCACTCTTGTGGGAGGAGAGGCTGGACTCTGCCCTTCTGAGCAGGGAATTTCTGGTTAGAGGCTTATAGTGCCTGCATATTCTAACTGTTTCTTACTGAAATTGGTACACCTTGTTTGCTGTAGCATAGACTAGATCCAGGCCTGCTGACTCTAGCTTTATTTGTATGCTTGTTGCATGTTTATTTCCCTGAAACGCTAATTCCACCTAAAACGCGGCCTTTTAGCACTTCTGTGGATCCCTAGTGATATCTGCATTGCTTACTGTACTTATTTCCTTGTTTCACTTGAAAGAAAGTTACTGTTTGTCATTTTTGCATTTAAGTTACCTGTAACACATTGCATTTAAGTTACCTGGCACTTGCTCACTAAAGCAATTATATAAGTCAGCTCTAAAAAATTAAAAGCACTACACCCTCACAAACTCCCCTTGAGTACCTTGTTCCCCATTGGCCCTTTTTCAATTATAAAGGAATTCCCAATACTATTCTAGCATGTCCAAAGGTCAGTTGTCAATCTCCTCTCCGGTCCAGCTGGTGAATCTGGGAATCTTGAGGCAATGTTACAACTGCCTCATGTACACAGACAACCCTCTCCTCCTCCCAACAAATTCCAACACATGTGAGAGATGCAACCATATAGCCAAACTGGAGACTAAGCTCTCTCAACTCAGTACTGGCGTAACCAGTCAGGAGGAGAAGGAAACCACACTCACTACAATTCCAGTCTCACATAGACCTACCACGACAACAAACCAAACACATAAACACACAAAAACATACTCGGAGGCTCTAAATAAAAATCTGCCTAAGCAGCAGAGACCTCCAAAGCAGACACCCAAGCAACCACTACCCCAAAGCAAAACACGTGCAACACATAGCTCACAAAGCCAGTGTGCCGAACAGTCACAGCCCTTAAGGCTAAACAACACACCTGATACACTTGTAATAGGTGACTCTATAATCAGGCACACTGACGTCCCGCTCACCAGGCTGAACAAGGAGAAGGTCACGGTGAGCTGCCTGTCGGGCGCTAGGATCCGCCACATAACACAAGCACTCAGGTCACTCCAAGGCAAGTACAAATATGACTCAGTCATTGTCCATGCTGGTGTGAATGACCTGAGACGTACCTCCCTGGGCTACATGAAAAGAGACATAGAGGAACTCTCTGAGCATGTAGCCCAGGCCGGTATGACCCTGACCTTGAGTAGCATCTTACCCTCACCAAGAATGATGCCACAATATGAAGACAAGATGATCAATTTCAACAATTGGCTTAAGTGTTGGTGTCATTCAAAGGGGATCCAATGCCTGTCAGCCTGGGATGACATGCTCGACAAGCCACGATGCTTCGCTAGGGACGGCTTGCACCTGTCACCCCTGGGCTTTCGGATA
The DNA here is from genome assembly GCF_019279795.1 of Protopterus annectens. Taxonomy (NCBI): domain Eukaryota; kingdom Metazoa; phylum Chordata; order Ceratodontiformes; family Protopteridae; genus Protopterus; species Protopterus annectens. The sequence continues at coordinate 626,542,125 of NC_056744.1, forward strand.
TTGGCAAAGGCTCTTGCTACCCCCATAGTGCCTTTTTAGGCAAGGCTCAAAAGACAAACCCACCTCCATAGGTATCACAAGGATAAGAAACTAAGAGTAATGCTACTCAACGCCAGAAGTCTAAACCTCAAGATGCAATCACTCGAAACTCTCCTTAGCATGGAGAACATCGATATCTGTGCAGTAACAGAAACCTGGTTCAAGGCTCCCGAGAGCACCCCAGCACTACCAGGTTATACCTCATACCATGCTTTTCGGCCCCAAAACTTGGACCGAACCACAAAAGGAGGGGGAGTATCAATATTCGTCAAAGATACCCACACCTCCAGGTTGGTGGCACAGCACGAAGCATCAGAGACTATCCATGTGCAACTAACTGTGGGTAAAACTGCCTTTCATTTTATAGCCTGCTACAGACCACCCTCCCAAACACAGGAACCCCACTTGGCCTTCCTGAGAATACTGGAAAATATGAAGGTCTCTCCAAACACCATTATATTGGGCGACTTCAACTACCCTAACATAGACTGGGAGCATTACTCTAGCTCCAACACCCTAGCCCAAAGGTTCCTAGAATTTATAAACTCAAATGCTATGGAACAACTTGTTACCACTCCCACAAGAGGGGAAAACATACTGGACCTGATCATCACCAACATGGGGACACTATGCTCCAGACCAGAAGTGTATCCCTCACTGGTAAGATCAGACCATAAACTAATCTCACTGGATATTCACATCCCGACCCCACCCACTGCCCAGAAAACCACAGTGAAAAACTTCTCTAAAGCAAATTTCACACCTCAAAACCGAGGCGAAATCCTTCAAAGCCCCCAGGCCTGTGGAAAATACGGCCCAGACCGCAGAATCCTTTATAAATGCATTCTATGAACACCTTCAGGAATGCATGGATCATGCAATCCCAAATAAAACCAAGACCCAATCCTCCAAAGGCAGGCGTCCTGTCTGGTGGACCCCAGCCATAAACAAACTATACAATAGAAGGAGGAAGCTACTACATGATAGAGCAAAATCCCAAAAGGGAAGGCATCTCTGATCAGTATTAGCAAAAAACTACGGGCACTCATAAAATCGTCTAAGGCCAGCTTCGAGAGAAAAATTGCACAGGACACTAAGGATAATCACAAGGCTTTCTTTAGTTATGTTAGGAACCTGGATGGGAATTCCCAGATATGCTCAGAATTAGTCCAAAATGACAAAAATACACCGAGCCCACAGACATTGCAAACATCCTAGCTGACAGGTTCAGTGCAAACTTCTCCCTCTCCCCACCAAAAGGGCAAATATCTATCCCAACAGAGTGCTGCCCCTGACATCTCAGATGCTCAGGTAAGAGCCGCCCTCTCCAAAGCAAAAACACAGCATCAATGGGACCAGATGGTGTCCCGGCTGCGCCTACATGAACTCCAAGAAGAGCTAAACCCAAACATAAAACTACTGTTCAATCTTAACCTTACTACAGGATATGTACCCAAAGAGTGGCGTACAGCAACAGTGGTCCCTCTCCACAAAGGTGGTGCCTCAACGGATCCTGGAAACTATCACCCCATAAGCCTGACTAGCTTGGTCTGCAAAGCTATGGAAAGGATCATCATGGACCTCATAAATAAAGATATTGGGGACCTACAGACACTGGATCCTACCCAGTTTGGCTTTGTTAAGGGCAGATCCTGCCTCTTAAACCTGGTTGATTTCTTTGAAACAGTCACCAAGGCCATTGACGAGGGGAAGGTGGTCCACACAGCCTACTTGGACCTCGCAAAAGCCTTCGATACAATACCCCACTCGGGCATTATAGATAAGCTCACCAGCTTAAATATAAACCCCTATGTCACTAGATGGGTTGCAAACTGGCTCAAGGACAGAACCCACATGGTTAGAATTGCTGGAGCCATGTCAGACTCCAAACCAGTTACAAGTGGCATCCCACAAGGCTCAGTCCTGGGACCTCTCTTGTTCGGTATATATTTCTCGGTACAGGCCAACACGGAAGGACTGTGGCTGACCAAGTTCGCAGATGACTGCAAACTGGGCGCCATAATCAACTCTCCAGCCGACACAAGCATCCTCCAAAAGGGCCTCATAGAAACAGACAACTGGTGCCAGAGCCATGGCCTCAAGCTAAACGCCAAAAGTGTATAGTCATCCCCTTTGGCAAAAACAAAGTGCCCACAAATTACCACATAGGTGGTAATCCATTAAGTACAGAAGAAGTCATTAGGGACCTGGGGACCCAAGTTGATAGCAATCTGTCATTTGACAACCACGTGGCCAAAGTGGTTAGAAAAACATTTTATATAGCCCACCTAATCATGATGGGATTCACATCTAGATCAGGGAGGTCATCGTGCCTCTTTACTTATCCCTCATCAGGCCCATAATTGAGTACAATGCCCCTTTGGGATGTACCTTACCAGACACCTGCAGCAACTGGAAAGACCCCAAAAGTACCTCACCAAGAGGATCAAAGGGCTCAAACAGATGCCATATGCTGCCCGGTTAAAGAAACTCCAGCTCTACTCAGTGGCATACCACCTGCTCAGAGGCGATCTGTGCCTGATGTATAAAGCCATGTCCAACCCAGAATTAATGGACATGCTGCACCTCAGAAAATCCAAATCCCATCGAGCTACGCGCTCGAGAGACTTGAACCTCAGCACTGAAATAAATAGGACATGCTGGTGGGACAGATTCATAACCCAGAGGCTCCCTTCACTCTGGAATAAAATCCCAGTCCAGGTTAGGCAGAGTCCCACATTGACTCTCTTCAAGAGGAATCTTGATGAGTGGATGGGAGATCGTAGGTTTACCCCGGCTATCACTTCTGTGTCACTGTTAGACAGAGGCACAGTATACTAACCTCAAAAAAAGGCATAGCAAAATTAATTTAAAATGGGTGGCGAAAGCCAAACGCACTCTGGCTAGGCTTATAAATGCCCTAGGGCAGATAGCCTAGTATGAACCTATGAACCTATGAACATAACGACACCTACAAGGATTAGAACATTTTCTATGGCACCCATCTCTAATAACAGGAACCTCATCAGAAGATTGTATACCACATAATGAAAGAAACACTGTCCATCTGTTTTACGAGAAAGTTCATTGGCAACGGTTTGAGGTCCAGACAACCAATAAGTCTGATGCTCTTTGAGTGATGAAAATGTATGTTATGAACATTCAGTCTAATCTACTAGATGGCCTCAGGCAAGTGTGCAGCTAAAGCAGCCTTTTGTTTCTCCTTTCTAGCCTTGCTACCAAGAAGAATGGATACTCAAGCAGCAAGCATTACTAACTGAAAGTACCTCTGAATGAAGCATGACTCTGATCTTTTTTTAAATAGTTATCTTCGACTCCATTCATTTTTTTATGGTAATGCCCCTACCTATTTCTCACACAGACACATACCTCTTAACCTCTTAAACATTTAAACACACACACACGCACGCACACACTTACCTCTCACTTGTACTTTCATCCGCATAGTCCACACGTCTTTTGGAATTCAAATTGCACGGGAGCGGAAAATGAAGATGTAAACCGGCAGTCGCACAAAAGCAGACTATGCGACTGGACGCAAAGGGTGTTCTTAAAGTAGAACACCCTTTAAAAAATTTTTTTTTTTTTTTTTTATTTAAAAGAAAATGAATCTCCCGGTCAGCCGGTTCCAGGGGGGTACAAATGCACCCCCTTGCACCTGCCTGTGGGCACCCTTGGTCTTCATTCCTCTGTCCTTTTATGTGTTCCAGTGTTTGCTCTTTCCCCTTTCTGACTGCCATATCATCCTATTTATTTCCCATTTACAAATCAAACCAATTAGCATGTTGCTGTGCAGCACTTGCATGAGCTCTGAGGCCATATGCTATACATCAATGAATGATGGGCAACACATTGTTCATTCAAGCTCCATGTTGTTAGCTCTGGGCCACATGACTTATCATAGCAGCAAAGTAAGCCTTTAAGTACTCACTTAAATAGTGTCTATTATTTTGAGACTGCACAGCTTCACTATGCAGCAGTATACCAGGCATGCCTGTGCTATGTTGGCTGTTTGGTATACATAATCTCCATTGGGTCACACAGCATAACTTTGATCATGCTATTTATCAAAGTGTGATCACATTATCCTTTTTGAATACTCTCCATGACAGATGAAATTACATTTTAAAATGCCTTTGGCTCCAAGTAAATACCTCTTCAGTTTCAAACTGAAACAGGCTTAATCTGTATGTTCTGAGTGTATTTACATTCACTGGAATAAGTGTACTTTAGGTCATGACCAATTTTCAAACCATGGACTGTCCCCAACATTTTTAAGGACTATATGTAAAATGAATGTGTTTTTTTTTAATTAACCTTCTTGATTCTTTAAATGGTTACTTATCTGCCAGATTGTTTTAAATTATATTTCTTCTTTAATAAATAAATCATTGTTTAATAAAGCAGATTTGTTTTGAGTGTACTTTAAGTTTGTAATAATTAACATGTTTCCAACAAAATCTACTAAACAATAATAACAAAATTGCCCATTTTGAACATTTCAACCATGAAAGACTGCTTAAACTGCTATCACTGTAATATACCAACATCTATACTCAGTAATTACTGTGTACATCTCATGTTTTATTGTGATAAAAACTGGCCATAGAACATTATGCCAGATTACTTTATACAAAGACACACTAGTTCTGCAAAGTTAGACCAATGACTCCTTAACTTGATATTGACAGCAGGGTCAGTCATTTTCATCCACAGATAGCCCCATAATCAGCAATTATAGCCACACTGTAGGCTATATGTACTTAATAATAATAATAATAATAATAATAATAATAATAATAATAATAATAATAATAATGGCCAATGTAACATATTTCATGTTTGTTTCACACAAGCAGTAGCTATGGTAAATCACTCCAACGTACTTCAGAAAAATGCACACTAGTCCTGCAAAGCCTGATGACTTTTTAAAATGAACACTTGAAAAAAAAATTACTTTCCTCCACAGTTAGCCCATTCTCACACCTAGCAGTTATAGTCATTTTGTTAACTAAGTTATCCCCAGACATTTGTGTTACAAATAATGTCCACATTAATGTATTTCAAGTTTGTTTGACATCTGCACAGTAGCCACAGTAAGGTATTCAAACTTGCTTTCCACACATGCAAACTAGTCTTTCAAATCCAGATTAAAGACTGTTTAAAATAAGCTGGTGATAAAGGGCAAGTACCTCAGTCATCTGCTTGTGATAAAAATAATGTCAAAGTAATGTGTTTCATGTTTGCTTTAAACACAGTAATCAATATAGTTACAGTAATGTATTTGAACATAACCTCACACAAATGCACAACAATCCTGCAAAGACAGATGATTACTTAAAATGAGCACAACAAGACGATACGTTACTTTCATCCAAGGACAGCTACCCACCCCCACTCAGCAGTTATAGTCACTTTGCTGTCTGTGTACACCTCATATGTTTTCATTTTGATAAGACATAATGGACACTATAACTGTATTTCAACTTTGTTTCATACAAACAGTAAAAAACACTGTAATGTATTCCAACTTGATTTACAAAAACTGTGCTACACCTGCAAAGCCAGAATAATGACCAAATTCTAGCAGTCAGTTATTTTCATCAACAGATAGTCCCATGCCCAGCAATTATAACTACTTTGCTGTCTGTGCATATCTCAGATATCAGTCTGTAATAACATAAAACAAAACCAAGCAACAGCCACACAATGGACCATCTCCAGTTTATACAACTGCACAGGTTGCTTTCCAGACAGCTTTGCAGGGTGAGAGTACTTTGTCATGAGGGCTGGACACTTATTCTCACCTGCATTATCAGTTGCACAGCTACCATTCTTGTCAGTCATTTATTTTCAATGAGTAAAGTATTTATGCATATTCCATTTGCACTGTCTCCATCATTATTTCAAGTGTTTCATGAGCACAGGAGAAAGTATATCATAAACATTCCATCTTGGTGTATTATGACATGGCCATGTATAGCAGATTCACAATAAAAGGGATAAACCACATGGTGAAAGTTTCTACATATGAACTGGAACAAAAGTATCATTCAAAGTGATGTCTATAGTATAGAAACACCAAGATATCGTCTAAGCAGTGTTAGAAAGAAAGCATAATGCAAATGTGTAATTTTATAATTCAATAATTCTTATAATAATTTGTTATTAAGAGCATGCACATAAGTAATTCATTCATGTCAAAAATTATAGGTAACATCTCAGAATAATGTTTAATATATTATATTAGTAGTGGCAACACTGAAGACTTAACAAACATCCACTGGCATTTAAATTCTTGATAAGTGTTTGCATACTGGCTCTGCTCTTGTGACTGTATTAGCATACTGAAATGCCAACACAATGTTCCTTTGTCTCATAGACTGTCATGCTGCTAACCATAATGTAGATTGATAATATCTGACTGCCAGCCAAAATTTGAAAAAATCCTCAAACTATTGTAGCTGCTGCTGTTTTGAACTCTGGGTTTCATGCCTTTACTGTTTAATATTCATGAACTTTTTGGCTAGACTTGGGAGCAGAAAGCTACAAATTGATTGACTAAGAACAAAGACTTCTAACACAAGGTGGTACAACTGTGGCCACTTTCAAAAGGGGCTTCACAGGTCATTCATCTATGTACGTATTTTTCTAAGTAAGGTCTTTCCAGGCTTGATAGTTGTTGCTGAAGCACCTACTAAGGGGAGAAAATGCTGAGAGAAGAAAGGAGCCACTTTTGAGATTTTAAGTATTTTTTCTGATTTTTTGTTTAAAATTACTGCTTTGCCGCCTACTTTTCGGCATTTTCCAGCTTGCTAAAGTTGATATCTGTATTAGAAACAGTATTTAAAACACATCTAGAGCCTGATTAGTGCATTTCCTATGTTGCACTTAATTTAAAATCATTTTTCTTAAAATTGCATTTTACCTGACTCTGGCCTAGCACTCAAGTGTGGGGTCATTTATTGCACTGTTCTGACTATTTTGCTACTTGTCTATCTCTGCTACCTTTAAACTAAAAAAAAAATAAATAAAAAAAATAAAAATCTTGCTTGTTTCCCACTTTCTGAAATTTAAGAAAGTTCAGTTACAAAATTGCTTTTCTGAACTGTTTGTTAGTTTCTTGGAGGCCTGTGCTTGTTTGGGCTAAAGGGAAGTCTCTGTGTTCACCAGTGGCAGTGGTTAACACTGAGCAGCCTGCCTGTCCCTGCAGGAGTGGTTACTGTCTAGAAGCTGTAGTTTTATTGGCCATTTTGGGTAAATTCCAAACTCCTTGATCTCTCTCTCTTAAAACCCTGCTGCCTCATGGTTTTGGCATCTTTCCAGTCTTGATAGTTTTTGCTGAAGCACCTACCAAGGGGAGAAAACGCTGAGACAAGAAAGAAGCCACTTTTGAGATTTTAACTATTTTCTTCTGATTTTTTTGTTTAAAATTAGTGCTTTGCCGCCTACTTTTTGGAATTTTCTGGCTTGCTAAAGTTGGTATTTGTATTAGAAACAGTATTTAGAATACATCTAGAGCCTGTTTACTGCATTTCCTGTGTTGCACTTAATTTAAAATCATTTTTTTTTAAAAATTGCATTTTACCTGACTCTGGCCTAGCACTCAAGTGTGGGGTCATTTATTGTACTGTTCTGACTATTTTGCTACTTGTCTCTCTCTGCTACCTTTAAACTAAAACAAAACAAAAAAAATCTTGCTTTTTTCCCCACTTTCTGAACTTTAAGAAAGTTCAGTTACAGATTTGTTGTTCTGAACTGTTTGTAAGCTTCCTGGAGGCCAGTGCTTGATTGGGCTAAAGATAAGTCTCTGTGTTCACCAGTGGCAGTGGTTAACACTGAGCAGCCTGCCTGTCCCTGTAGGAGTGGTTACTGCCTAGAAGCTGTAGTTTTATTGGCCATTTTGGGTCAATTCCAAACTCCTTGAACTCTCTCTCTTAAAACCCTGCTGCCTCGTGGTTTTGGCGTCTTTCCGGGCTTGATAGTTGTTGCTGAAGCACCTACCAAGGGAGAAAACACTGAGAGAAGAAAGGAGCCACTTTTGAGATTTTAAGTATTTTCTTCTGATTTTTTGTTTAAAATTACTGCTTTGCCGCCTACTTTTTGGAATTTTCTGGCTTGCTAAAGTTGGTATTTGTATTAGAAACAGTATTTAGAACACATCTAGAGCCTGTTTACTGCATTTCCTGTGTTGCACTTAATTTAAAATCATTTTTTTTCTTAAAAATTGCATTTTACCTGACTCTGGCCTAGCACTCAAGTGTGGGGTCATTTATTGTACTGTTCTGACTATTTTGCTACTTGTCTCTCTCTCTCTGCTACCTTTAAACTAAAACAAAACAAAAAAAAAATCTTGCTTTTTTCCCCACTTTCTGAACTTTAAGAAAGTTCAGTTACAAATTTGCTGTTCTGAACTGTTTGTAAGCTTCCTGGAGGCCAGTGCTTGATTGGGCTAAAGGGAAGTCTCTGTGCTCACCAGTGGTAGTGGTTAACACTGAGCAGCCTACCTGTCCCTGTAGGAGTGGTTACTGCCTAGAAGCTGTAGTTTTATTGGCCATTATGGGTCAATTCCAAACTCCTTGATCTCTCTATTTAAACCCTGCTGCCTCGTGGTTTTGGCCTTTTTCCAGTCTTGATAGTTGTTGCTGAAGCACCTACCAAGAAGAGGAAATGCCGAGAGATGAAAGGAGCCATTTTTATGATTTTAAGTATTTTCTTTTGAGTTTTTGTTTAAAATTACTGCTTTGCCGCCTTCTTTTCGGCATTTTCTGGCTTGCTAAAGTTGATATCTGTATTAGAAACAGTATTTAGAACACATCTAGAGCCTGATTAGTGCATTTCCTATGTTGCACTTAATTTAAAATATTTTTTCTTAAAATTGCATTTTACCTGACTCTGGCCTAGCACTCAAGTGTGGGGTCATTTATTGCACTGTTCTGACTATTTTGCTACTTGTGTATCTCTGCTACCTTTAAACTAAAACAAAACAAAAAATCTTGCTTTTTCCCACTTTCTGAAATTTAAGAAAGTTCAGTTACAGATTTGCTGTTCTGAACTGTTTGTAAGTTTCTTGGAGGCCAGTGCTTGCTTGGGCTAAAGGGAAGTCTCTGTGTTCACCAGTGGCAGTGGTTAACACTGAGCAGCCTGCCTGTCCCTGTAGGAGTGGTTACTGCCTAGAAGCTGTAGTTTTATTGGCCATTTTGGGTCAATTCCAAACTCCTTGATCTCTCTCTTAAAACCCTGCTGCCTCGTGGTTTTGGCATCTTTCCAGGCTTGATAGTTGTTGCTGAAGCACCTACCAAGGGGAGAAAATGCTGAGAGAAGAAAGGAGCCACTTTTGAGATTTTAAGTATTTTCTTCTGATTTTTTTGTTTAAAATTACTGCTTTGCTACCTACGTTTTGGCATTTTCCAGCTTGCTAAAGTTGATATTCGTATTATAAACAGTATTTAGAACACATCTAGAGCCTGTTTACTGCATTTCCTGTGTTGCACTTAATTTAAAATTGTTTTTTTCTTAAAATTGCATTTTACCTGACTCTGGCCTAGCACTCATGTGTGGGGTCATTTATTGCACTGTTCTGACTAGTTTGCTACTTGTGTATCTCTGCTACCTTTAAACTAAAACAAACAAAAAATCTTGCTTTTTTCCCACTTTCTGAAATTTAAGAAAGTTCAGTTACAGATTTGCTGTTCTGAACTGTTTGTAAGCTTCTTGGAGGCCAGTGCTTGCTTGGGCTAAAGGGAAGTCTCTGTGTTCACCAGTGGCAGTGGTTAACACTGAGCAGCCTGCCTGTCCCTGTAGGAGTGGTTACTGCCTAGAAGCTGTAGTTTTATTGGCCATTTTGGGTCAATTCCAAACTCCTTGATCTCTCTCTCTTAAAACCCTGCTGCCTCGTGGTTTTGGCATCTTTCCAGGCTTGATAATTGTTGCTGAAGCACCTACCAAGGGGAGAAAATGCTGAGAGAAGAAAGGAGCCACTTTTGAGATTTTAAGTATTTTCTTCTGATTTTTTTGTTTAAAATTACTGCTTTGCCGCCTACTTTTCGGCATTTTCCGGCTTGCTAAAGTTGATATTTGTATTAGAAACAGTATTTAGAACACATCTAGAGCCTGTTTACTGCATTTCCTGTGTTGCACTTAATTTAAAATTGTTTTTTTCTTAAAATTGCATTTTACCTGACTCTGGCCTAGCACTCATGTGTGGGGTCATTTATTGCACTGTTCTGACTAGTTTGCTACTTGTGTATCTCTGCTACCTTTAAACTAAAACAAAACAAAAAAAATCTTGCTTTTTTCCCACTTTCTGAAATTTAAGAAAGTTCAGCTACAGATTTGCTGTTCTGAACTGTTTGTAAGCTTCTTGGAGGCCAGTGCTTGCTTGGGCTAAAGGGAAGTCTCTGTGTTCACCAGTGGCAGTGGTTAACACTGAGCAGCCTGCCTGTTCCTGTAGGAGTGGTTACTACCTAGAAGCTGTAGTTTTATTGGCCATTTTGGGTCAATTCCAAACTCCTTGATCTCTCTCTCTTAAAATCCTGCTGCCTCGTGGTTTTGGCATCTTTCCAGGCTTGATAGTTGTTGCTGAAGCACCTACCAAGGGGAGAAAATGCTGAGAGAAGAAAGGAGCCACTTTTGAGATTTTAAGTATTTTCTTCTGATTTTTTCTTTAAAATTACTGCTTTGCCGCCTACTTTTCGGCATTTTCCAGCTTGCTAAAGTTGATATTTGTATTAGAAACAGTATTTAGAACACATCTAGAGCCTGTTTACTGCATTTCCTGTGTTGCACTAAATTTAAAATTGTTTTTTTTTCTTAAAATTGCATTTTACCTGTCTCTGGCCTAGCACTCATGTGTGGGGTCATTTATTGCACTGTTCTGACTAGTTTGCTACTTGTGTATCTCTGCTACCTTTAAACTAAAACAAACAAAAAAAAATCTTCCTTTTTTCCCCACCTTCTGAAATTTAAGAAAGTTCAGTTACAGATTTGCTGTTCTGAACTGTTTGTAAGTTTCTTGGAGGCCAGTGCTTGCTTGGGCCAAAGGGAAGTCTCTGTGTTCACCAGTGGCAGTGGTTAACACTGAACAGCCTGCCTGTCCCTGTAGGAGTGGTTACTGCCTAGAAGCTGTAGTTTTATTGGCCATTTTGGGTCAATTCCAAACTCCTTGATCTCTCTCTCTTAAAACCCTGCTGCCTCGTGGTTTTGGCATCTTTCCAGGCTTGATAATTGTTGCTGAAGCACCTACCAAGGGGAGAAAATGCTGAGAGAAGAAAGGAGCCACTTTTGAGATTTTAAGTATTTTCTTCTGATTTTTTGTTTAAAGTTACTGCTTTGCCGCCTACTTTTCGGCATTTTCCGGCTTGCTAAAGTTGATATTTGTATTAGAAACAGTATTTAGAACACATCTAGAGCCTGTTTACTGCATTTCCTGTGTTGCACTTAATTTAAAATTGTTTTTTTTTCTTAAAATTGCATTTTACCTGACTCTGGCCTAGCACTCATGTGTGGGGTCATTTATTGCACTGTTCTGACTAGTTTGCTACTTGTGTATCTCTGCTACCTTTAAACTAAAACAAACAAAAAAAAATCTTGCTTTTTTCCCATTTTCTGAAATTTAAGAAAGTTCAGTTACAGATTTGCTGTTCTGAACTGTTTGTAAGCTTCTTGGAGGCCAGTGCTTGCTTGGGCTAAAGGGAAGTCTCTGTGTTCACCAGTGGCAGTGGTCAACACTGAGCAGCCTGCCTGTTCCTGTAGGTGTGGTTACTGCCTAGAAGCTGTAGTTTTATTGGCCATTTTGGGTCAATTCCAAACTCCTTGATCTCTCTCTCTATTAAAACCCCGCAACTGTCTTTTTGTGCGGTCTAGCGCACAGAGCAGCGTCGGGCAGCGCCGCTTAAACAGGTTTAAACTATTCCCGGCTCCACAAAGTCTGCTCCTCACTTTTTCCCTTAGAACTGCTCTAAAATCTCAAAATAAGCACTCTATTTTCATTCTAAAGCCCTGCACTTGCTCGTATAAGTAATCTCATAGGTAAACACAAATAAACTTAAGCACTACATCCTCTTATACTCCTTTTAAGCACTTGCCCCCTATTGTTTCTTTCTGATCAGTCAATAAGTAGTTCCCTATATTATTCAGGCATGTCCAAAGGTCAATTTCGGGTTTACTCTCCAGTCCAGCTGGTGAATCTGGGAATCTTGAGGCAATGTTACAACTGTGTTATGTATACAGACCACCCTCTCCTCCTCCCAACAAGCTCAAATATATGTGAGAGATGCAACTATATAGCCAAACTGGAGGCTAAGCTCTCTCAGCCCAGTACTGGCACAGCCTGTCAGGAGGAGAAGGTAACTGCACACACCACAAATCCAGTCTCACATAGATCAGCAAACCAAACACATAAACACACAAAAACATACTCAGAGGCTCTAAATAAAAATCTGCCTAAGCAGCAGAGACCTCCAAAGCAGACATCCAAGCAACCCCTACCATGAAACAATACCCACGTAGCACATAGCTCACAAAGTCAGTGGGCCACAAAGTCATAGCCCTTAAGGCTAAACAACACACCTAATACACTTGTAATAGGTGACTCTATTCTCAGACACACTGACGTCCCACTCACCAGGCTGAACAAGGAGAAGGTCACTGTAAGCTGCCTGTCGGGTGCCAGGATCCGCCACATAACACAAGCACTCAGGTCACTCCAAAGCAAGTACAAATATGACTCTGTCATTGTCCATGCTTGTGTGAATGACCTGAGATGTACCTCCCTGGACTACATGAAAAAAGACGTAGAGGAGCTCTTTGATCATGTAGCTCAGGCCGGTATGACCCTGACCTTGAGTAGCATCTTACCCTCACCAAGAATGATGCCACAGTATAAAGACAAAATTATCAATTTTAACAATTGGCTAAAGTATTGGTGTCATTCAAAGGGGATCCAGTGTCTGTCATCCTGGGATGACATGCTCGACAAGCCACGTTGCTTCGCTAGGGACGGCTTGCACCTGTCACCCCTGGGTTTTCAAATACTGGCAAAGGCTCTTGCCTCCCCCATAGTGCCTTTTTTAGGCAAAGCTCAAAAGACAAACCCACCTCCATAGACAACACAAAGAAAAAAAAACTAAGGGTAATGCTGCTCAACGCCAGAAGTCTAAACCTCAAGATGCATGCACTCGAGACTCTCCTCAGTATGGAGAATATCGATATTTGTGCAGTAACAGAAACCTGGTTCAAGGCTCCCGAGAGCACCCCAGCACTAACAAGTTATACTTCATACCATGCGTTCCGGCCCCAAAACTCGGACTAAACCACAAAAGGAGGGGGAGTATCCATATTTATCAAAGATACCCACACCTCCAGGTTAGTGGCACTGCACGAAGCATCTGAGACCATCCATGTGCAACTAACAGTGGGCAAAACTGCATTTCAGTTTGTAGCCTGTTACAGACCACCCTCCCAAACACAGGAACCTCACTCGGCTTTCCTGAGAACACTGGAGAATATGAAGGTCTCTCCAAACACCATTATATTGGGTGACTTCAACTACCCAAACATTGATTGGGAAAACTACTCAAGCCCAAACACCCTCGCCCAACGGTTCCTAGAATTTATAAACTCAAATGCTATGGAACAACTAGTCACCACTCCCACAAGAGGGGAAAACATATTGGATCTGGTCATCACCAACATGGGGTCTCTATGTTCCACACCAGAGGTATACCCCTCATTGGTAAGATCAGACCATAAACAAATCTCATTGGACATCCATATTCTGTCCCCACCCCTAGCCAAGGAAACCACGGTGAAGAACTTCTCAAAAGCAAACTTCACACTTCTCAAAACCGAGGTGGAATCCTTCAAAGCCCCCGGGCCAGTGGAAAATACGGCCCAAAATGCAGAATCCTTTACAAAAGCATTCTATGGACACCTACAGGAATGCATGGAGCATGCTATCCCAAATAAAACAAAGACTCACTCCTCCAAAGGCAGGAGACCTGTTTGGTGGACCCTGGCCATAAATAAGCTATACAAAAGGAATTTTAGCCATAATACGTAAGAACTGGCATTTCATAAACTCGAATTCTTATCTGACTGAAAAGTTAGGTAGTACACCTAGGTTCATTTTTAGAAGATCCAACAATCTCAAGGAAATGTTACAAAGGGATACATCACAATACATATTTAACAAAAAGAGAGGGATGCAGCAATGTGGTTTTTGTAAGTTTTGTAACAGAGTAAAAACAGGTGAAACATTTGTAGTGAGGGATAAAAAATACCTCATACGCTTCCCTTTAAACTGTGAGAGTAAATCTATCATATACATAGCTATGTGTGACTGTTGCCAAGCGTTCTACATCGGAAAGACGGACCGTAGGGTCCGAGATCGGATGTACGAACATCTTTATGCCATTAGGAATGGAAGGAGTGAGAACGCTTTGGCAAAGCATGTTGAAACAAATCCAGGCCATGGTTTCCACTTCATGGCCATTGACCATGTACCATTAAAGGCTAGGGGTGGCCCATTCTCACTAATATTGGAGAATCGGGAATTAGAATGGCAGTTGCGTCTGGATGCATTTAGACATCCTGGACTGAACAGTAATTGTAATATTGCACCGGTATTGAAACTAAGAAGTTATCTTAGATAAACTAACTTGTGCAAAATATACCAATTATAGGTATCTTGATGAGTTGAAGGTATGCACAGTTTAGGATGTGTTCATAGACTATAAAAGTGTTCTTGGATTGCACTGTTACAGTTGTTTATGATATCAGTACTTTATACTGATACACAATAGGGACATCATTTAGTAACAACTTATATATTGGAGGTTAGGCTGACTTTTGATTTAGCTCTTAGTTGTGGTTATGTATTATACACATATTTTTATTAACAAATTATTAAGATAAAAATATAGATGTCTATTGCAGCATGTTTCTTATGTGGTTAAAGGAAGTTGCATTTTTCATTATATTTTGTATAATTTTAAAATTTTTAACATGTGAGTTGGTTGTCTGCACAATGTTTTAAATTGGTTGCAGCATGTGATAGTAAAGGCATTTTTATGTTTTATCACAATAAGCAACTTTGTTGAACTCTAGGAAGTTGGTTTTTGTCACTTCCTGGTTTCAGGATATTTATGTAGTGTCTTTTACTGGCAGATTACTTTTTACCTCTGATGAAGCTGCATATGATTGTGGCGAAAACGCTGTGTTTTATTCTGTTAATAAAATTGCGTTAAGGATCTATCTGTGGAGCTGTTTCTTCCGACAAGGGGCCTCTGATTTTGTTTACTTTTGGTCTTTATTTAATTGTTTTCAGAAAGCTACTACATGATAGATCAAAATCCCATAAAGGGAAGGCATCTCTGATCAGTACTAGCAAGGAACTACGATCCCTCATAAAATCCTCTAAGGCCAGCATCGAAAGAAAAATTGCACAAGACACTAAAGATAATCACAAGGCCTTCTTTAGTTATGTCAGAAACCTGGGAGGCAACTCCCAGATATGCTCTGAGTTAGTTCAAAATGACAAAAAATACACTGAACCCACAGACATTGCCAACATCCTGGCAGAAAGGTTCAGTGCAAACTTCTCCCCCCCCCCCAAAAGAGCAAATGTCTATCCCAACAGAGTGTAGCCTTCCTGAAATCACAGATGCACAGGTGAGAGCTGCCCTCTCCAAAGCAAAAAAACACAGCATCAATGGGACCAGACGGTGTCCTGGGCTGCGTCTTACATGAGCTCCAAGAAGAACTAAACCCTCATATAAAGTCACTGTTCAATCTCAGCCTTACTACAGGATATGTACCCAAGGAACGGCGTACAGCAACAGTGGTCCCACTCCACAAAGGTGGTGCCACAACAGACCCTGAAAACTATCGCCCTATAAGCCTGACTAGCCTGGTCTGCAAAGCTATGGAGCGTATCATCATGGAAATCATAAACAAAGACATTGGAAACCTCCAGACACTGGATCCTACCCAATTTGGCTTTGTTAAGGGCAAATCTTGCCTCTTGAACCTGGTCGACTTCTTTGAAACAGTTACCAAAGCCAAAGATGAAGGGAAGGTAGTCCACACAGCCTACCTGGACTTCGCAAAAGCCTTTGACACAATACCCCACTCGGGCATCATAAATAAGCTCACCAGCTTAAATATCAACCCCTATGTCACAAGATGGGTTGCAAACTGGCTCAGGGATAGAACCCACATGGTCAGAATAGCAGGTCCCATGTCAGACTCTAAACCAGTTACAAGTGGCGTCCCACAAGGCTCAGTCCTGGGACCTCTCTTGTTCGGTATATATTTCTCAGAGGTACAGGCTAACACGGGTGGACTATGGCTGACCAAGTTTGCAGATGACTGCAAACTGGGTGCCGTAATAGACTCTCCGGCTGACACAAGCATCCTCCAAAAAGGTCTCACAGAGACGGATAACTGGTGCCAAAGCCATGGCCTAAAGCTAAATGCCAAAAAGTGCATAGTCATCCCCTTTGGGAAAAACAAAGTGCCCACAAATTACCACATAGGTGGTAATCCATTAAGTACAGAAGAAGTAATTAGGGACTTGGGGACCCAAGTAGATAGCAATCTCTCCTTTGACAATCACGTTGCCAAAGTGGTTAGAAAGACCTTCTATATAGCCCACCTTATCACGAAAGGGTTCACATCTAGATCAGGAGAGGTCATTGTGTCCCTCTACTCATCACTTATCAGGCCCATAATTGAATACAATGCCCCATTTGGGATGTACCTTACCCGACACCTGCAGCAACTGGAAAGACCCCAAAAGTATCTCACCAAGAGGATCAAGGGGCTCAAACAGATGCCCTATGTAGTTCGGCTAAAGAAACTCCAGCTCTACTCAGTTGCATACCGCCTACTCAGAGGCGATCTGTGTCTGACATATAAGGCCATGTCCAACCCAGAATTAATGGACATGCTTCACCTCAGGACATCCAAATCCCTTAGAGCTACATGCTCCAGGGACTTGAACCTCAGCACAGAAATAAATAGGACATGCTGGAGGGACAGATTCATATCCTACAGGCTCCCCTCACTCTGGAACAAAATCCCAATCCATGTTAGGCAGAGCCCCTTACTGACCCTCTTCAAGAGAAATCTTGACGAATGGATGGGAGATCGTAAGTTTACCCCTGGAATCTCTTCTGTGTCCCTGCTTGACAGAAGTACAGTAAACTAACCTTAAAAGGGCTACCTTCTGTGACCTACTATACAGAGACACAGTCAACTAATCTAAAAGGGTGGCGAAAGCCAAACACACTCTGGCTAGGCTTATAAATGCCCTAGGGCAGATAGCCTAGTATCAACCTATGAACCTATGAACCTAAATAAATGTGTCAGGTATTTGTAAGATTAGAACTCACCAAACATTACTTCCCTTACACACAAACTGTTTTATCTCTGCAGATGGTTATATTACTTAAGGGGGGGTGTACAGCCATCCTAAAGCATACGGAGGTGTTGTGCCAAAATCCTTTTGGAAATAAGGAAGCCAGCTTAAGCCACTGTTAGGTGATTCCTAATCCTTGCACCAAAATTTGCACAAAAACTTCTGTGCTAAGTAAATCTAAATACCTCCCCCCCAAAAAAAAAAATCCAAATCATTTATTATGGCAAAAAGACAAGGAAAAAGAAGCGTGAAGAGGACAAAGACAGACAAAAAAAACAGTAGATAACCCTGCCCTCTTCAGTCACTCTAAACATGCCACTGAAAATTTGTATCTATATATAAACGTATGGAATAGTAAAACAATCTTACCACCCCTTTATTTAAAGGGTAAAGCTTAAAATGAAGCATTAAAAGCACACAAAATGCATTAACTGAAATATTCATTACATCCTGGATAAAAACTCAGTTGTACAATCCACATATGTTCTTTATTAAATAAAATTTTATCAAAAAATCTATTATCATCCTGGGTTTCAATGTTATCAATATCCATGTAAGTAAATGTAGCACATTTTTGTGTTAAAATATGCTTATATAAAGCATTAGACATACATTTACATTAAATATCACTTAAATGTTCACCAATATGTTGTTTTAAAGGGTCTCAATGTTTTACCTACATAAAAGTCATGCCACAAGCAAAATGCCAGATAAATAATACCAGAACTATTCTTAATCTTTGCAGTTGCCATGCAGTATTTCTTCATATAAAAAATGTATACATATACAAAATAAGGAGAAAACAGCCAGAGGTGCCCCTGTTCAAAGTTGCCACCTCTGGAGCTCTGGACCTGGGTGGCAACCCAAATTATCCCTATTATAATCTGCCACTGTTCCTCAGATGTAATACTGCATATTTTCCAGATCCACTGAACATCATCCAACAACAGCAGAATTTGACTACGCCACCCCACCCCACCCCATGGAAAGTGCTCCTCAAAAGAATGTATGTGACCCTGCACAGGAGAGCTGCTGTGGCCAGGCAACACCACCTACAATATGTGCTTAATTACAAGGGAGACTATACTCACAGCATTGACTTCCATTATGCTGTAGTACATTATTGCAAATTGTGAATGCCTCTCTACACTTTCTGCACCAAGCATTCTATCTATGCCCACACTATCCTGATGAATAAATAAAGTTTTGTTGGATTATATCACCATAAAGTAGTATCTTAAATATTTCTGCCCATTTTCTCCATGGCACTGTATCACAACCCCTGCTGGGGCTGCATCCCATCAGTAACCATGACAACCGCCACCTGCCACTCTACTTTATTTTTTTTTGCAATGTGGCAACTGGTATACTTAACCTTTTCAGCTATGACCCTGGCCCATTGCTGAGCTGTCAAGATAATTGCAGAGGGGAATTACACATAAAAAAAGAATTTTTAAGCAACAGCAACAGTCTGCTACCCTCTTTTATTTGTTTATTTATTTTGCAATTTGTTAACTGGGAGGGTGGTTGGTCTATTAATCCTTTTCAGTCCAAATTCTGGCTTAGCAGTGAAAATAACAGCAAAGAGGCATTACACATACAATGATTTGTAAATAATAAGAATACACAGAATGATACATCAAAATCTGAAGAAAAACAAAAACTATTTCAGATGAGTGGACTGCCTGGCATTATGTCATACAGGTCTGAACTTAACCTATCAGCTGTTCATCTTTTCAACACTATGCCACAGTGTGTAAAAATCCGCAACTGCCAGTCACCGCAGCCAGACATACTACAACCTTTCAGCCTCATTCTGATATTTCTGATGCTGGTCAGCAGCCATCAAGCAGAAATTCCTCTGAATTTTAATGGTAAATAAAGTATCAAATAAATCATTTTTTTTCCAAATATAAAGTGCTTGTAATTCTTACTTGGTCTTGCAGTCTGTTAATTTCTATTAACAAAAATGAATTTTTAAATTACAGCAAAGCTTCTCATTTTGTTTTCATTTTACAAGCCATGTGAACTAGATTTGCACTCACTGGGAAAACTTCACAGTGATAGTCTTATGATAAAAGCTTTTATTTATAAGAGTGACATGCTATCCAACATGTTATACTAACATATGCATGAAAAGAGGCTTCAGTGCATCAGCACATACAGACTTACTTTTTAAAAATATACAAACAAGTACCCCAAAAGTGGTCTCAGTACACCAGCATATACAAGTTTCATTTAAAAATGATACTAATATATGCCTGAAAAGTGGTGTCATCCCACCAGCATATATAGACTCAATTTAAAAATTATGCTAACACATGCATAACAAATTGTCTCATTATGCCAGCATATCTATCTATCTATCTATCTATCTATCTATCTATCTATCTATCTATCTATATCTATCTATCTATCTATCTATATCTATCTATCTATCTATCTATCTATCTATCTATCTATCTATCTATCTATCTATCTATCTATCTATCTATCTATCTATCTATATCTTTCTTTACTTTAAACCAGTTGCATCATCTTTCCCATTTAATGATCATTCTCTCATACATACATACACACATACTCATGGACATAATCCTGTGGCTTACCTGCAGGCTCCTGAGGTCCTTCCATGTTCCAGGATGAAATGACCTCTGTTTTAGTTTGTTGTTGCTCAGATATAGTTCTTTCAGTTTTGTTAGTTTTGATAGACTGCCTGGAGGAATTATGCTGATGTCATTTTCCTTCAGTTTTAAGATTTGCAGATTCTGTGGAAGTCCTCCTGGTATTCTGTCTAAATTGTTTCCTGAAAGATCTAAAGATTCTAGCATTCTTAGTTTGCGGAAGGCCTCTTTATGGATTTTGTGGCTTGTGATTTTATTGTAACTCAGATTGAGCTCCATCAGTACATAGGTTGTGCTAAAGTCATCACGGGCAATTTCTGTGATCTGGTTATGTAGAAGCATTAGTGTCTTCGCCCTCCGTGGTAGTCCACTGGGAATTCTTTCTAACATATTGTTATACAAGTGAACAGTGTGCAATTTCTTTAGCCCAAGAAAAGATAAAGGGTGAATATCTTTAGCCTTTATTTTGTTGTTTTGAAGTAGTAAATATTCAAGGTTTCTAATCTGGGTTAAGACTCCCTTAGGAATAGATTTTATTGCATTTTTTTCCAGATGCAAAATTACAATATTCCGAGGCAGACCAGCAGGGATTTGTGTGAGGTTATTGCTAGACAAATCCAAGTATTCCATACTAGACAGTTTCCTTAGGAAAAAAAAAAACAAAATTATATAACTACATTATTATCAATTACATACTGATATCCCATGTATTAAACAATGTGAAAATCAACCTATGAAAAGGTCTAAGAAATTGAGTTCCTCTAGGTATGAATACTAAAGTAATGCCATTAAAATAATAAGCAAAATATTCCAGTCAGATTTTAATGACCCTTCCAGCAATATTATGTACACAGCCCAACTATAACGTTTGTCAATTTTGAAGATGTTTCTCATCTTTTATGCGATGATACTGCTAATATTCCCTGTCATTAAAGTATTATTGTCAATTGCACACACTCCTTTGCATTCACAATTAGGACTGTAGAATGTGCAGGTTTTTCATAATCACACAACTGTCACTCTACAATTTGCTTTCACTCATATATTTTAACGTGTCAAAAATCCAGCTGAAAGTAAATGTATTATTTTGAAATTATTTCTTACTGGCTATTTTAATTCTCTGTATAATATAAGTACATATTATGTATGATGCTGTAACACGCAAAAAGCTTTATTCGCTATCTTGTTTGTAAAATTGTTACTTTTTGCCTCTAAAATTTTGGTTGCAGTAAAATTATCATACATATATATTTATGTAAATAGCTAGTGTATCTCTTTCTGGGTTTAAAATGAAGATGGGCATAGCAGCAATCAAAAATTTCTCGTTATCAAACTGCAGTACATAAAAAGTTTACATGCCTATCAATTTATCTGCTTTTTCAGATATGCATGGAAAAATTAAAGAGATTTATTGTGATTCAGTGCAGTTTTCCAAATCAAATGTAAATGTAATATGAGTTAACATGTCACTTCTTTGCCCTTTTTTTAATTTAATACCACCAAAATTATTTCATCATTCAATAACTGTTAAAATCACACATATACATACACATTTAGCACCCCTGTTCTCTTCTCCTTTATACTTTTTATGTATTATAATTATTTTCTTATACCTACTCCACTCCTCAACATTTCTCCTTCACTCTCTCCCTGTCATTCTCTGACAGCCAACAGAATTTATTCTTTTACACCTCTCCAATGCCTAACCCCTCCCTTACCCCCATGCATCCTCCTTCAGTACTGTTTGAAACATCATCTCATTCACTACTACTTTCTTTCTACCTCTCCATTGCTCTCCTTCAGTTTCATTCTAAACAACTCTTTAACACTCCTCTTACTATCAATAGCTTGACGTCTTTGTCTTACTACTCCGTGATTAATCCTTCTTCCTTCCACAGACAGGCAAAACGTCCATCCTTCTGGAACTGTTTTTTTTTTTAAGTATTCCTTCACATTCTTCATATCATAGCCAGAAATCACATGTATAATTCCTACTCATGCTTTAGCACCCTTCCAACATTCATCCCCAACCCTTTGTTGTTTCTTAGAAGCTGTACTTTTTATTTATTCTTAATGTATAGTTATTTAGGATTATAGAAGGTGGTTTTATGGGAGAATGTACTATCTCTGTGTTTTAGATTTATGCGTGCCCTGGAGTTATTATTTTTGGTATCATCAAATTATATGCAGTTTAGGGAAATCAGACAACAGAAAATCAGTAAATATTTTGCACAGCACTGTGGCATACCATGGTAAAGAACACCACACAGTTAATAATACATGAAAGTGGGCAATAAATGTTTATTTAAGTATTCCTTCACATTCTTCATATCATAGCCAGAAATCACATGTATAATTCCTACTCATGCTTTAGCACCCTGTTTACTAAATTTCCTGTTTGCACTTATTTTTAAAATAGTTTTTTTCTCAAAACTTGCATTTTATCTGTCTTTGGCCTAGCACTCTTGTGTGGGGTCATTTACTGCACTGTTATAACTTGTTGATACTTGTTAACCTCTGCTATCTCTGAAAAAACAAAAAAACAAAAAACATCTTGCCTTTTTCCCACTTTTCTGAGATTTAAAAAAGTTCAGTTACAGGCTTGCTGTTCTTGAACTGTTTGTAAGTTTCTGTGAGGCCATTTTTTGCTTGGGCTAAAGGAAAGTCTCTCTGTTGATCAGTGGCAGTGAAAAACATTGAGCATCCTGCCTGCCCCTGTGGGAGTGGTTACTGACTTGAAACTGTAGTTTTATTGGCCATTTTGGGTCAATTCCAAAACTCCTTCATCTTCCTCTCTTAAAACCTGGTTGCCTTGTGGTTGTGGCGTCTTTTCATGCTAGTTGGCTGTTGGTGAAGCACCCACCAAGAGGAGAAAACGCTGAGAGAAGAAAGGAGCCACTTTTGAGACTTTAAGTACTTTTCCTCTGTTTATTTGCTAAGTTTTTCTGCATAGCAGCCTATTTTGAGCATTTTCTGGCTTGTTAAATTTGATTTCTGTATTAGTAACTGTATTTAGAGCACAACCTAGAGCTGTTTACTGAATTTCCTGTTTGCACTTATTTTTAAAATCGTTTTTTTCTCAAAACTTTCATTTTATCTGTCTTTGGCCTAGTACTCTTGTGTGGGGTCATTTACTGCACTGTTATAACTTGTTGATACTTGTTAATCTCTGCTATCTCTGAAAAAACAAAAAAACAAAAAAAAATCTTGCTTTTTTCCACTTTTCTGAGATTTAAAAAAGTTCAGTTACAGGCTTGCTGTTCTTGAACTGTTTGTAAGTTTCTGTGAGGCCATTTTTTGCTTGGGCTAAAGGAAAGTCTCTCTGTTGATCAGTGGCAGTGAAAAACATTGAGCAGCCTGCCTACCCCTGTGGGAGTGGTTACTGACTTGAAACTGTAGTTTTATTGGCCATTTTGGGTCAATTCCAAAACTCCTTCATCTTCCTCTCTTAAAACCCTCTTTTGCGCGGTTTTGCACATTTTTGAGCATAGCGCAACAGCGGGCAGCGCCACCTAATTGGGTTTAAACTATTCCTGGCTCCACAAAGTCTGCTCTTCACTTTTTCCCTTAGAACTGCTCTATCTCTCAATTTAAACACCATATTCTCATTCTAAGACCCTTCACTGGTCCAATTAAGTAATCCTACAAGTTAGCACTATTAAACCATAAGCACTACTTACTCTTATACTCTCTATGATTACCCTGTCCTCTATTGGTCTGTCTTAAATTCAATTTCCCTATATTACTCTAGCATGTCCAAAGGTCAGTCAATGGTTTCCTCTCCAGTCCAGCTGGTGAATCTGGGAATTTTGAGGCAATGTTACAACTGTCTCATGTACATGGACAACCCTCTCCTCCTCCAAACAGGTTCAAATATATGTGAGAGATGCAACTATTTAGCCAAACTGGA
Organism: Protopterus annectens; assembly: GCF_019279795.1. Taxonomy (NCBI): domain Eukaryota; kingdom Metazoa; phylum Chordata; order Ceratodontiformes; family Protopteridae; genus Protopterus; species Protopterus annectens. The sequence goes on from NC_056744.1 coordinate 626,566,141, forward strand.
GGCTGAGCTCTCTCATCTCAAAACTGGTGTAACCAGTCAGGAGGAGAAGGTAACCTCACACAACACAATTCCAGTATCACATAGTCCCACCACATCAGCGAACCAAACACATAAATACACAAAAACATACTCGGAGGGTCTAAATAAAAATCTACCTAAGCAACAGAGACCTCCAAAGCAGACATCCAAGCAAACGCTACCTCAAAACAAAACACACACAACACATAACCCACAAAGTCAGTGTGCCAAGCAGCCACAGCCCTTAAGGCTGAATATCACACCTGATACTCTTGTTATAGGTGACTCTATTGTCAGACACACTGACGTCCCGCTCACCAGGCTTTATAAAGAGAAGGTCACGGTGAGCTGCCTGTCGGGTGCTAGGATCCGACACATAACGCAAGCACTCAGGTCACTCCAAAGCAAATACAAATATGACTCAGTCATTGTACATGCTGGTGTGAATGACCAGAGACGTACCTCCCTGGACTACATGAAAAGAGACATAGAGGAGCTCTCTGATCATGTAGCCCAGGCTGGTATGACCCTGACCTTGAGCAGCATCTTACCCTCACCTAGAATGATGCCACAGTACAAAGACAAAATGATCGATTTTAACAATTGGCTAAAATTTTGGTGTCATTCAAAGGGGATCCAGTGTCTGTCAGCCTGGGATGACATGCTCGACAAGCCACGTTGCTTCACTAGGGATGGCTTGCACCTGTCACCACTGGGCTTTCGGATATTGGCAAAGGCTCTTGCCACCCCCATTATGCCTTTTTTTGGCAAGGCTCAAAAGTCAAACCCACCCCCATAGACATCACAAGGAACAGGAAACTAAGGGTAATGCTGCTAAATGCCAGAAGTCTTAACCTCAAGATGCACGCACTCGAAGCTCTCCTCAGTATGGAGAACATCGATATCTGTGCAGTGACAGAAACCTGGTTCAAGGCTCCAGAGAGCACCCCAGCACTACCAGGCTATACCTCGTATCATGCTTTTCGGCACCAAAACCCGGACTGAACCACAAAAGGAGGGGGAGTTTCCATATTTATCAAGGATATCCACACCTCCAGGTTAGTGGCATTGCACGAAGTATCGGAGACCATCCATGTGCAACTAACAGTGGGCAAGACTGCTTTTCAGTTTATAGCATCCTACAGACCACCCTCTAAAAGTCAGGAATCCCATTCGGCCTTCCTGAGAACATTAGAGAACATGAAGATCTCTCCGTACACCATTATATTGGGCGACTTCAACTACCCAAACATTGACTGGGAGCACTACTCAAGCCCCAGCACCTTAGCCCAAAGATTCCTGGAAATTATAAACTCAAATGCTATGGAACAACTAGTCACCACTCCCACAAGAGGGGACAACATACTAGACATGATCATTACCAACATGGGGACTCTATGCTCCACACCAGAAGTATATCCCTCATTGGTAAGATCAGACCATAAATTAATTTCACTGGATGTCCACATCCCGACGCCACCCCCAGCCCAGAAAACCACAGTGAAAAACTTCTCAAAAGTGAACTTCTCACTTCTCAAAACCGAAGTGGAATCCTTCAAGGCCCCAGGGCCAGTGGAAACTACAGCCCAAACTGCAGAATCCTATATAAATGCATTTTACAGACATCTCCAGGAATGCATGGATCATGCTATCCCAAACAAAACCAAGACCCAATCATCCAAAGGCAGGCGTCCAGTCTGGTGGACCCCTGCCATAAATAAACTGTACAACAGAAGGAGGATGCTACTACATGATAGAGCAAAATCCCTAATAGGGAAGGCATCTCTGATCAGTACTAGCAAAAAATTATGATCCCTCATAAAATCCTCCAAGGCCAGCTTCGAGAGAAAAATTGAACAGGACACCAAAGACAATCATAAGGCTTTTTTCAGTTATGTTAGAAACCTGGGATGCAACTCCCAGACTTGTTCTGAGTTGATTCTAAATGACAAAAAAATATACTGAACCCACAGACATCACCAATATCCTGGCAGACAGGTTCAGTGCAAACTTCTCCCCCCCCCCTCCCCCCCAAAAGAGCAAGTATCTATCCCAGCAGAGGGCTGCCTCCAAAACATCTCAGATGCTCAGGTGAAGGCTGCCCTCTCCAAAGCAAAAAACACTGCTTCCATGGGACCAGATGGCGTCCCAGGTTGCGTCCTACATGAACTACAAGAGGAACTAATCCCTCAAATAAAACAGCTATACAATCTCAGCCTCACTACAGGATATGTGCCCACAGAATGGCGTACAGCAACAGTGGTTCCACTCCACAAAGGTGGAGCCTCTACGGACCCTGGAAACTATCGCCCCATAAGCCTGACTAGCTTAGTCTGCAAGGCTATGGAGAGGATCATCATGGAGCTCATAAACAAAGACATTGGGGACCTACAGACACTAGATCCTACCCAGTTCGGCTTTGTCAAGGGCAGATCCTGCCTTTTGAACCTGGTTGACTTCTTTGAAACAGTCACCAAAGCCATAGATGAAGGGAAGGTAGTCCACACAGCCTATCTGGACCTTGTAAAGGCATTTGACACAATACCCCACTCGGGCATCATAGATAAGCTATCCAGCTTAAATATAAACCCCTATGTCACAAGATGGGTCGCAAACTGGCTCAAAGACAGAACCCACAGAGTGAGAGTTGCTGGAGCCATGTCAGACTCGAAACTGGTCACAAGTGGCATCCCACAGGGTTCAGTCCTGGGACCACTCTTGTTCGGTATATACTTTTCCGAGGTACAGACAAACGTGGGAGGACTATGGCTCACCAAGCTCGCAGACGACTGCAAACTGGGCGCCATAATCAACTCTCCAGCTGACACAAACATCCTTCAAAAAGGTCTCACAGAGACAGATAACTGGTGCCAGCACCATGGTTTAAAGCTAAATGCCAAAAAATGTATAGTCATACCCTTTGGCAAAAACAATGTGCCCACAAATTACCACATAGGCGGAAAACCATTAAGTACAGAGAAAGTTATTAGGGACCTGGGGACCCAAGTTGATAGCAATCTGTCCTTTGAAAACCACATTGCCAAAGTGGTTAGAAAGACCTTCTACATAGCTCACCTCATCATGAAGGGTTTCACATCTAGATCAAGAGAGGTAATCGTGCCCCTTTATTCATCCCTCATCAGGCCCATCATAGAATACAATGCCCCTTTTTGGATGTACCTTACCCGACACCTGCAGCAATTAGAAAGACCCCAAAAGTATCTCACCAAGAGGATCAAGGGTCTCAAACAGATGCCATATGCTGCTCGGTTAAAAAAACTCCAGCTCTACTCAGTTGCATACCGCCTACTTCGAAGCGATCTATGCCTGACATACAAAGCTATGTCAAATCCAGAATTAATGGACATGCTCCACCTCAGTAAATCTAAATCCCTTAGAGCCACACGCTCGAGGGACTTGAACCTCAGCACAGAAATAAATAGAACTTGCTGGAGGGACACGTTCATAACCCAGAGGCTCCCTTTGCTCTGGAATAGAATTCCAGTTCATGTGAGGCAAAGCACCTCACTGAATCTCTTCAAGAAGAATCTCGATAAGTGGATGGGGGATCGTAGGTTTGTCCCAGGGATTACTCCCGTGTCACTATTGGACAGAGGCACAGTAAACTAAACCTTAAAAAGGGCACAGTATACTCAAATCAAGGGGTGGCATAAGCCATATAGAATCGGGCTAGGCTTATAATTGCCCCAGGGCAGATAGCCTAGTATGAACCTATGAACCTAAATGAATAGGCTTGATTGAAATGTGCACAACTGGTAATAAAAATGGGGAGACATCCCCCCTTATTGCTACTCTTGGTGATGGAGGAATTGGCAGTTAAAGTCAGACAGATTCTGCAACAGGATGCCAATCAGTCAGGAAGTGAGAGTTCCGTTCTACTGTTCACTGATGGTTTTCTGTTGATAAGCAGTAAACCAGACCATGTTTGTTAAAAGGTTGGGAAAGCAGGGAGTAGATGACTATGGAGGATTAAATTCAGTTCAATATCCTAGATATTTGGGCTTGGCAGATGGAACAACTTTGAAGGACACCTATAAGGAGAATTTGAACTGGTTATTATTGAAGTTGAAGGGTACCTGGGATAGAAAGGTTATGGAACTTGACACAATATCTGGAAAGATTCATATAATAAGTACAATGATCCTCCCTCACATTATCTATATGGTTCACTGTCTCCCAGATTTATTTGACAGACAAGTTAGATGAAGAATGTCAACATCTGTGCTGTAACGGAGACCTGGTTTAAAGAGGCAGAAAGCACTCCTGCGCTCCCAGGCTACAACTCATTCCATACCTTTCATCCCCAGAATACAGCTGGAAGCTCCAAAGGTGGTGGTGTCCCCATATTCTTAAAGGATACGCTCACCTCTAGACTGGTAGCCCAGTACAATGCATCCAAAATACTTCAGGTACAACTAACACTGGGTAAGATGGCAATATAAGTCATAGCCTGCTACAGAACCACAAACATGTCCCTAGACTCTCACTCCAAGTTCCTAAGCATGCTGGAATTTATCAAGGTCCAACCCAATACTCTCATACTAGATGACTTCAACTACCCTTCCATCAACTGGGAAAACTATTCAAGTACCAATGTACAGGCCCAACATTTTCTGGAATTTATCAGTTCCAATGCCCTGGACCAGCTTATTCTGACCCCCACTAGAGGAAGCAACATCCTTGACCTGGTTATAACCAACATGGGAGACCACACCTATAGTCAATTCCTTTCTGGTTAAATCTGACCACAAACTGATCACCATGGAAATCTCCATCTCACCTGCACTGCCCACTGAGGTGACCACCATGAAAAACTTCTCTAAAGCTGACTCTGGGCTCCTAAAAACAGAGGTGGCTAACTTTTCGGCACCCACACCAATGGAAAATAGCTGCATGACTGCTGAATCATACACCAATGCACTGTATGAGCATGTACACAAATGCATAGACCTTGCCATACCAAATAGAACTAAGACACTCTCCTCCAAAAAAAGAAGACAATCTGGTGGACCCAGCCATCAATAAACTCTACAACAGAAGAAAGAAACTGTTGCAGAAAAAAATGAAGTCACAAGACTGGAAAATCTCCCTTATCAGTCTCAACAAAAAGCTGAGATTCCTTATCAAATCCTCTAAAGCCAGCTATGAAGGCAGAATTGCAGCTGACACCAAAAACAACCACAAAGCCTTCTATAGCTATATCAAAAGCCTCAAAGGCAATACCCAAATTTGCTTTGAGTTATTGCACAATGGCACCTCCTATACCGAGCCAACAGATATAGCCAACATACTGGCCGACAGATTAAGTGCCAACTTTACCCCTCTCTCTCCCCCAACGGCCCTATCACAATACCAGAAGAAAGCCTGGTACCCACCATTTCTGCAGCACAGGTAAAAGCTGCATTGTCCAAAACCAAGAATACAACATCCATGGGACCTGACAATATCTCTAGCTGCATCCTACATGAGCTACAAAATGAACTGGCATCACATCTGTGTGCACTGTTCAATCACAGTCGTACCTCAGGCTTTGTCCCTAATGAATGGCACACTGCTACAGTCATCCCACTCCATAAAGGGGGAGCAGCTACAGACCCTGGCAACTATTGTCCCATTAGCCTGATGAGTCTGTTATGCAAAGCTATGGAGCGCATCATCATGGTCCTGCTTAAAGATATAGACAATCTCAAACTCTTGACCCCACACAGTTTGGCTTTGTCAAGGGGAGATCCTGCCTGCTTAATGTGGTTGATTTATTCAAGGCAGTCACCAAGGCTGTGGTTGAGGGTAAGGCAGTGAATACAGCCTACTTCAACCTGGCCAAGGCCTTTGATACCATTCCCCACTCAGGTATCATTGATAAACTCAACAAACTAGGCATCAGTCCTTACATCACTAGATTGGTTGAAAATTGGCTCACAGACAGGAAACACAGAGTGAAAGTTGCGGATTCCAAGACAGACTGTCGACCAGTCAAAAGTGGAGTCCCACATGGCTTGCTCCTGGTCCCTCTCCTGTTTGGCATCTACTTCTCAGAAGTCCAGGCCAACACAGAAGGACTTTGGCTGACCAAGTTCACTGATGACTACAAGCGAGGAGTCATTATCAATTCCCCAAGTGATGCAGACATCTTACAAAAGGGCCTCTCTGAGACCAATGACTGGTGTCGGAATGATGGCCTGAAGCTTAATGCCAAAAAATGCGTTATCATCCCCTTTGGAAAAAAACTCAGTTCCCATGAATTACCACATTGATGGGAGCCCACTGAACACTGAAGGTGCCATAAGTGATCTGGGCACCCAGGTTGACAGCCACCTCACCTTTGACCACCACATTGCCACTGTGGTCAGAAAGTCCTTCTACGTTGTACATCTTATAACCAAAGGTTTCTCATCCAGGAAGAAAGAGGTCATCATTCCTCTCTATTCATCCCACATTAGACCAGTCATCGAATATAACACACCGTTTGGCATGTACCTGACCAGACACCTACAACAGCTAGAGAGGCCACAAAAGTACTTCACAAAAAGGATCCTAGGCCTTAAACACATGCCCTACATGGACAGACTCAAGAAACTTTAGCTGTTCTGACTACGTAGAGATGATCTCTGCTTGACTTACAAAGCCATGTCTGACCCAGCCCTACTTGAAATGCTACATCTAAAGAAATCCCAATCTGCCCGTGCCACACCCTCCTAAGATCACAACCTCATTACCACAATTAACAGAATATGCTGAGGGGACAGGTTAATCTCCCAAAGACTGTCCATACTCTAGAATAAGCTTCCCATTCATGTCAAGCAGAGCACTTCATTGGTCCTCTCCAAGAGAAATCTTGTCGAGCGGCTGGGTAACAGAAAGTTCACTCCAGGGATCATTCCAGTTGCCCTATTGGATAGGGGCACTGTGAACTAACATCAGGTGGCATGGTGCCTGGGCAATTTTTTTAAAGGCTCCAGGGGCATTAGCCTAATACACACCTATGAACCTGAGACTGAGCAGGTGCAGAACATGCTGAATGAGTAGGCATTGAAGGAAGAAAGAGACTGGATACAAGTTAAAAGTTTTTAGGTCCCTAAATGGTTAAGATGATGGGGATTACCAAATATAAGTAAATAAGCTTTGGCTGTTGACATGGCACAGTTCCTACCAGAAAAAGAGATATATCATTGAGACTGATGATGGGCAAAGACTTATTAAGAGCCATTCTTCTCTCTGATGCAGGAAACTATGAGGATTTCTCTCAATTATAACAGGAAGTTTGGGATTTTGAGTGTAGTTAAAGGAAATAATAAAATGTTAGCATCAGTAGCTGTATTATGGATCCTGGGGAGTGCTTTGAAGACACAGTTAGCTAGGGTGTGAAAGATTCCTACATCCAGAGGATATGTTCCCTCTAGCCTCTCCTGATACACCTTATTGGGAGGACATTGTTGTCTTACAAAAAGATGGGACACTCAGTGGTATTACCACAAATATGAAGAGCAGTGGCTGGGGCTTTTGAGCTCACACTTTATAGTGCCAGGTTGGGATAGAAAATTCCAAGAAGGGGAAGGGAGTGACTCTATACTGAAGTGCAAATAATTAGTTGGTTAATTGTCTGCAGGATCATTTTATGTGCTGTTGATATTGTGGCTATATTATCTCATTTTATTTCATATTTGTTCATTGGTTTTACATTTTATTATGAAATTAATAAAGCATTCAATTAAAAAAGGGGGATATCAGCTTTCAACTGCTACTTTAATAATATCATAATAAAATCTTATTTCATAAAGGACACAACTGTTTTAGGATACATGTTTTGGTGGGGTTTATGATAATAGGATGATGGACATACATGTCGATTTTCAGGATGGCAAACCTTATACATTGATGTCAGAAATGTTGATGTATTGGAATAAAGAGGAGCCTGTACTGTGTGATAGCTCAACAGCAGAGATTGGGGAATTGGCTCTTTCCCTGCTGTAGTGCAATCTCAAAGTTAGTAAATATATTTAGCAGGGGGTGTGGGGGGAGCAGGGGGGTTTGCCCCCCCCCAACAAAAACATTTTTTTTAATTTCAAATTCCAACCTTTTGAGTGTCACTGCTATGGTACTCAACGTTATGGAGCTCAGTGCTATGGCAATTGACATTCAGGGGGGTCAATCTGATGAAAGAAATCCATTTTGGAGAGAGTAATACAATGTCTATATCATTCCAAAAGGCTATATAATGTTTCTTGGTACACAGTCCAGTGACGCTACTTCAGTTTTGTCCTCCAGAATATATGTAGGTCAAAATCTGTATGCTTAATTTAAGAATCGTTAATGTGCTTATTTGTGGACAATCGCTTTATACATAAATATTGCTGGTGCTATATTTTTTTATTGATGGGTAGCATGATGATGCAGTAATTATAATGCCTCCTTATAAGACATGGTTCTTCAGTTTAGTTCTTTGGTGTGGTGTGTTCTGTGTTGAGTCTACACATCTCCCTATATTTTGTGGGTTTTCACTGTCTCCGTCGATATCTACTTACTGAAAAGACAATACAGGTTAATTGTTAATCCTGTAAGCTGCCCTAAAGTCTGCAAGGTGTGTGTGTGTGTGTGTGTGTGTGTGTGTGTGTGTGTGTGTGTGTGTGTGTGTGTGTCTGTGTGTGTGTGTGTGTGTGTGTGTGTGTGTGTGTGTGTGTGTGTGTGTGTGTGTGTGTGTGTGTGTGTGTGTGCATGAGTGAGTGTTTGCACATATGTGTGTATTAAACTGGCATCCTGTCCAGAAGTAGTTTCTCTGACAAGTACAGAGTGCCATGTACAGAGTATTGGAATAGGCTGTAATTCCTCCACAACCTTGACTTGGATAAAATGGGTATCACAGAATGAAAGAATAAATGTTACATCTGTGGCAGTATAGCAAGTTTCCTTTTACGTTATACTTAATTCAAGGTGAATAATGATTTGCTCTTTCCTAAGGCAGTCTAAAATATAGTTCTTTGATATAGCTGTTGAGTGCAAGTGATTATGAAAGTAGTATAAGCAGCAACCCAACCACCTAATCATAAATCATTTTGATATGATGCAGAAGAAGAAGAAATCTACAGGAAACAAAGGGAACATAGGCAAAGCCAGCACAGACACCTACCTGGTCTAATGCAATCTGTTAATTTTAGCTTCGAAGTTCATTGCCTCTATCATATGTGTTAAACCTGGATCCACTACTATTCCCCAACACTCAACACTTCAAAGTCTATAATCCCACAGAGCATAAGAACAATGACTCCATAAGCCGAGAGACAAGAGACTGAGTTACATACACCCGACTACTGGGCCATTCCAGGAACAACTGCAATTTGTGACACTTTCAGATAAACAAGCCTCCTTCTGCTGTGCAGTACTGTAAAGGTCACACAAATGCAGACTGACACTAAGAAGAGGCTGAGGGAAGGAAATCCCAGAGAACAGTTTACGGCTCATCTGAGCTGTGCTGTCTTAATGCCATGTGCCACAAGCCAAATTAACTCACACTAGCATAAACTGTGGAGATATGCTAGGGCATAAGAAAATACCTGATAGACAGCCCTGTGCATCCCCAACACACACACATGGAATTTATAGCCTGCATTCATTTCCCCTGGTGCATTTAGCAACAGGCAGAGAATGCAATGAAATATCTAGAAGCTAGATTGTAGACAGTATGGTAAACAGCATAACACTCACATGTCACTGCTGACACTCAATTCCTAAATTTGCCTCCAACTTTTGATCTGTTATTCATACAATATGTGGTATTCGGACAATTTGCTTAGCATTGCAGTTCTTCACTAATGACAGACATTGCAGCTTCCATAGTCATACCCCTTACACAATGCATACCACTGTACTTTTTGAATTATTTTCAACTTTCTCAGTATATGCAACCATTATGGACATTTCACTACTGACCATATGCCTTTGTCCACCCAAACATATGTGTATTTTTCAATGTTTCTTGGACTAAGTGGTTGGCAGCTAATGTAACCATTGCATTTATGGTACTATTAATTGCATTTTGTGTTTCATGACACATCAGACTGAGGAGAGATGTTCATGTAGGTAATCATGGTGGGATTTCTTGTAGGTGAGTTATCCATCTTTGTGTCATATCTCATGCTACTGCAAACCAGTCTGGTCCTTATTACTGCAGCACATGAGGCAGTACTCACAGTAGCTGCTTGAGGTCTGCAAAGTTTCCCCTGCCACATACAGAGTGTTGAGATAGGCTTGACTTGGATAAAATGGGTATTAGAGAATGGAAGAACACACAATACTGCACAGCTGAGGGAGACTGGTTTACCTGAAAGTGTCACACATTGTAAAGGGAGCTAGAAGGGGCTAAATAGCAGCACATGAGGTTTGCGTGTGAGTGATGAGAGGCCTGGTGTGCATGAGACAGTGCTGTGTGGACAAATCGGTAAGGCAGGGCTATAGAAAGCTGGGACAAATTTACTAATAGGACTGAGGTCTGCAACATCAGTGTCTGTCATTATTGAATCCCTGGAATCCTCCATGACTTTAAAGGCTGAACAAACATGCTTTGTACGTGACTCACAGTACATTTAGGAGGCTAGACTGGGACATTCTGCAATAGCAGGGATGGATGATTGGTTTGTATTGTAGGGTTGCTCTAACATACATTGGGAGCAAAGTGAACTAAACATTGAAGATAGTTTGTCCCTCCCGTTTTCTGCTATATGCGTCTGCAGCTTATTGTGTCTTGGCAAGTGCAATTTCTTGAGCAGTTTCACACACTCAGTTATTGCTTTAGTCAACTGATCCTTGCTATTAAGCATCCAAAAACATTTTCTCTTCCATCACATCTTGTTGTAGAACATATATCTTGCTTCACAACCATTCTGTGAAGAAGACAGCCTTTAAATTTACCTTCATTAGCTCTCACTACATGCTACTTTCACTATGTTTATTCTCAAGAACATTTTAATCCACATTGTAAAAGAACTGGAAAAGCGCTGTCCGGTGCTTTGACAGAAATGTAGCACTGCTCCAGCTACCTAAACCTGCACCCCATCACTGAAGAGGGCAGGCTGTGGGTGGGGATCAGTGGTGCTACTCCCAACAGGGAACCAGAAATGCAACCTTGTAGATCCCAAAGCAGAACAGAATACTTAAGCAGCATCCAGTGCAAATAAGCTGCACAGTGTAGTCAGAGTGTAAACAGAGGATTATCACCAGGAATGTGAAGGCGAATAAGCATGGATATTTATGTCTAGCAGTGCAACAACACCAACACTGGCTGTATTAAAGAATGTAAGAAAGGCTTCAGAGAAGATATGGGTGTATACAAGGGCATTTCTAGAAAATGAAGCACTGCACTATACAGGAGATGTGACAGCCAGTACAGAAGACGGTGGCACTACATAAAGAAGATAACAGTATGGAAACTGAAGTGCCTGACAATCCTACAAAAAGCAGAAGGACAAAGAAGGACATATTAAGTAAGATATTTGTTCTGGAGAGATTGATCTGGTCATACACAGAAGCTGGGGGTAAAA